>NC_041054.1:32038111-32043230 GCF_900634775.1 Gouania willdenowi | reverse complement strand
AGTATTAGTGTATTAGTGTATTAGTGTATTAGTATATTAGTATATTAGTATATTAGTATATTAGTAAATTAGTATATTAGTGTATTAGTATATTAGTGTATTAGTATATTAGTGTATTAGTGTATTGGTATATTGGTATATTGGTATATTGGTATATTAGTATATTAGTATATTAGTATATTAGTGTATTAGTGTATTAGTATATTAGTATATTGGTATATTGGTATATTAGTATATTAGTATATTAGTGTATTAGTGTATTAGTATATTGGTATATTGATATATTAGTATATTAGTATATTAGTATATTAGTGTATTAGTATATTAGTGTATTAGTATATTAGTATATTAGTATGTTAGTATATTAGTATATTAGTATATTAGTAAATTAGTGTATTAGTGTATTAGTGTATTAGTATATTCGTATATTAGTGTATTAGTATATTAGTATATTGGTATATTGGTATATTAGTAAATTAGTATAATAGTATATTAGTATATTAGTATATTAGTAAATTAGTATATTAGTGTATTAGTGTATTAGTGTATTAGTGTATTAGTATATTAGTATATTAGTGTATTGGTATATTGGTATATTAGTATATTAGTATATTAGTATATTAGTAAATTAGTATATTAGTATATTAGTGTATTAGTGTATTAGTGTATTAGTGTATTAGTGTATTGGTATATTGGTATATTGGTATATTGGTATATTAGTATATTAGTGTATTAGTGTATTAGTGTATTAGTATATTGGTATATTGGTATATTGGTATATTAGTGTATTAGTGTATTAGTATATTAGTGTATTAGTATATTAGTATATTAGTATATTGGTATATTAGTATATTAGTATATTATTATATTAGTGTATTAGTATATTAGTGTATTAGTGTATTAGTATATTTGTATATTAGTATATTAGTGTATTAGTATATTAGTATATTAGTGTATTAGTGTATTAGTATATTGGTATATTGGTATATTGGTATATTAGTATATTAGTGTATTAGTGTATTAGTGTATTAGTGTATTAGTGTATTAGTATATTAGTATTTTAGTATATTAGTGTATTAGTATATTAGTATATTAGTATATTAGTGTATTAGTATATTAGTGTATTAGTGTATTAGTGTATTAGTATATTAGTATATTGGTATATTGGTATATTAGTATATTAGTATATTAGTGTATTAGTGTATTAGTATATTAGTGTATTAGTGTATTAGTGTATTAGTGTATTAGTATATTAGTATATTGGTATATTGGTATATTAGTATATTAGTATATTAGTATATTAGTATATTAGTGTATTAGTATATTAGTATATTAGTATATTAGTGTATTAGTATATTAGTATATTGGTACATTAGTATATTAGTGTATTAGTGTATTAGTATATTAGTATATTAGTATATTAGTGTATTAGTAAATTAGTATATTAGTATATTAGTATATTAGTATATTAGTGTATTAGTAAATTAGTATATTAGTATATTAGTATATTAGTATATTAGTGTATTAGTATATTAGTATATTAGTGTATTAGTATATTAGTATATTAGTGTATTAGTATATTAGGATATTAGTATATTAGTGTATTAGTATATTAGTGTATTGGTATATTAGTATATTAGTATATTAGTATATTAGTATATTAGTATATTAGTGTATTAGTATATTAGTATATTAGTATATTAGTGTATTAGTGTATTAGTATATTAGTATATTAGTATATTAGTGTATTAGTGTATTAGTATATTAGTATATTAGTGTATTAGTGTATTAGTATATTAGTATATTAGTGTATTAGTGTATTAGTATATTAGCATATTAGCGTATTAGTGTATTAGTGTATTAGTGT
Source organism: Gouania willdenowi (assembly GCF_900634775.1). Classification (NCBI taxonomy): domain Eukaryota; kingdom Metazoa; phylum Chordata; class Actinopteri; order Blenniiformes; family Gobiesocidae; genus Gouania; species Gouania willdenowi. The sequence goes on along the minus strand of NC_041054.1, from coordinate 32,041,363 downwards.
ATTAGTATTAGTGTATTAGTGTATTAGTGTATTAGTGTATTAGTATATTAGTATATTAGTATATTGGTATATTAGTGTATTAGTATATTAGTGTATTGGTATTAGTATATTAGTATATTAGTATATTAGTATATTAGTGTATTAGTATATTAGTATATTAGTAAATTAGTGTATTAGTATATTAGTATATTAGTATATTAGTATATTAGTGTATTAGTATATTAGTGTATTGGTATATTAGTATATTAGTATATTAGTATATTAGTATATTAGTATATTAGTAAATTAGTATATTAGTGTATTAGTATATTAGTGTATTGGTATATTGGTATATTAGTATATTAGTATATTAGTATATTAGTGTATTAGTATATTAGTATATTAGTATATTAGTGTATTAGTATATTAGTATATTAGTATATTAGTATATTAGTGTATTAGTATATTAGTAAATTAGTATATTAGTGTATTAGTGTATTAGTATATTAGTATATTAGTATATTAGTGTATTAGTATATTAGTATATTAGTATATTAGTATATTAGTATATTAGTGTATTAGTATATTAGTATATTGGTATATTGGTATATTAGTATATTAGTATATTAGTATATTAGTGTATTAGTATATTAGTGTATTAGTATATTAGTGTATTAGTATATTAGTGTGTTAGTGTGTTAGTGTATTAGTGTATTAGTATATTAGTATATTAGTATATTAATATACCACCCTAACATCATTGCTTTCATCAGTCTATCATTACATTCACATCACATGACCCACTCGCTCCAACACTCGTTTCTCAATCTTCCACCTTATAAACTTCACTCCCAGTCGCTCCCTTACATCCCACATGTTCACCCCTCTCACCTGTATTTGTCTCAACGTCTCACCATTCCTGTTATTCCATACATACCTGTAGCACTTCTCCATCATCTCTGTAACCTATTCATGTCTCTACATACCACACACACACCTGACAATCATACATCAAACTGCTCTCCACACACACCTCCACCACTCTCACCTGACACCTTTTGGACCTTCTCGACCCTTTCAACCATCCTCTCACTCTCCACCACAAACCACCTGCTCACCTAATCCTATTTCTCACATCCACCTCTGAACTCACCCAACTTCCTAATATTCTGATCTCTCCACCCTCATCTGTACCAAACTGAAGCTCCTCCTCCTTATCATTATTTGTCTCTTCCCATTTATTCATCACACTCTTCACTGCTCTCATCCCTTCATCCATCCCTTCATCCATCTCTCCTTTCAACCCCACAATCATAGTGTCATCCACAAACAGGACCAGAGACACTTTCACACTCACCACTTCTGAACTACCTTTCTACCACACACTCACTCCCACAACGATCCCTCAGGTACCATCTCCACGTTACCTCGCCTCCTCTCCTCCTCCTCCTGCCTCATCACCACCAGGTGATAAACATTAACAGTATGGGTGACGTGGAGCACCCCTCTCTCACCCTCTCACAGGCAACCAACTGTCACTCAAACCTTCCTTCTCTTTCACCCTTTACTCAGTCGTCTCGTGTAAATCCATGATGGTTTCCAGACTCCTCCCTTTTATTCTATACCTTTCCAACAACTTCCACAGACCAGACTTACTCACTTTTCTCAAATCTAACAACCTAACAACTGGTCATTCATCATCATTCATCTCTACATTTTCTCGTCCTTCCATCCATTTCTTGTGATCCTCGTACATTCTCCTCTTCCATCAGTTCTCTCGTTCTCTGCTCATCTTCCTCTTTCTTCTCCTGCTCTTTCAACATCTCCATCTGATCTCTGGTACTCTCCATCTCCTCTCATTCACCCTCACAGTCATCACTTTCCGTTTGTGGTCCAACAACATCTACTCTTCATCCGTTCTCATATTTCACACCATCCAGTGTCATAATAAAAGCATCAACTCATACCACCTTCATACATCACATTGAACCACGTCCCTCTCCTCTAACGCCTCATGTAACTCTTCATATTCACTAAGTCTATCAAATCTCTTCATTTCTTCTACCTATCCCATACCTCCCATTCACTCCTTCTCTCTCGTACCTTCTTCTAACATTTACATTAAAATCACCTCCAATTATAGCTTTTCATTTCCACCAATCACAACCTGACTCTCCATTGTCCTTCTGTACCTCTCTATACTATCCACATCTATACCCCACACAGGCTGATCTACCACAACCACAGTCACCCTCTCCTCAACCATCTCTGTTGTCCATCACTCACCCACAACTCCATCACCTCTCCACACAATACCACCACTGACTTCTTCTAGAACAGGGGTGTCAAACTCACTTTGGTCTTGGGGCCGCATACAACTTAATGGGATCTTAAGGAGCCAGACTAGTAAACTCATTCCAAAATTACATAGAACTAACAATAAGTCCACTTTTTTTTGTATTAGTGCAAAGAAGAAGAAGTAAATTATAAAAATCTTTATATGAAATGAATTGTCCCTTTTACTAAATATATTATGAACAACCTAAGAGTTTTTAAGAAAAGTATGTGCAATTTCAACAACACTTTTACTCACTTTAACATTTATTCAAGTGCATTATGCATAAAAACTGATCAGTGATTGTACAATGTTGCAAAACAATTATTCACAGTTTTGTGGAACTTAAACACACTGTCCTGCATGTTAAAATACATCAAACACATACAAATTTAAAAATGATTTAAAATCCATTTTCCACATCTGGGAAGCAATTCTGAACACATGAGCTGTCAAACTGACGATGATTGAGACCTCTGGCTTTATTAACAGTTCGGACAACCACCTCCATGACGTCATCCATTTTTAGCGACTTGCAACATAATGCCTCCTGATGCAAAATGCAATGAAATGTCCAAAAATGACCTCCTCCGTTTGCGGCTTGTACTTTCTCTCTGAACTTTGTCACAACACCTGCCTTTTTCCCGATCATTGACGGTGCACCATCAGTAGCCAGGCTTACGACGCAGGACCAGTCCACCCCGACTCTGTCCAGCGCTCCAACAACGGAGCAGAAAATGTCCTCAGCTGTTGTGGTGTCGGTCATAGGCACCAACTCGAGAAACTCTTCAGTGACAGTCAAAGTCTCGTCAACTCCACGAATGAATATGGCCAGTTGAGCGACGTACGTAATATCAGTACTCTCATCAATTGCAATAGAAAATGCCAGAAATGACTCCCCTTTGCGTTTCAGTTGGCTGTCCAAATCTGCCGATAGT
>NC_041054.1:31961566-32037911 GCF_900634775.1 Gouania willdenowi | reverse complement strand
TCCGAAATCCTGTCTGCCACGGTATTTCTCGTCAAGCTAATATTGGCAAAAGCTTGTCGCTTCTCAGGACACACAATTTCGGCAGCCTTCAGCATACAGTTTTTGAGGAACTCCCCGTCACAGTACGGCTTTGACGCTAATGCTATTTGGCTAGCAATTACGTAGCTGGCTTTCACCGCAGCATCACTGACCTCTCGGCTCCGGGTGAAAACAGATTTCTGTTTCCTCAGACCCACCAGCATTTCATTTACCTTCTGTTTTCTCAGTTCTCCGTGCAAGGTGTTGTATTTTTCACCATGATGAGTTTCATAGTGGCGCCGAATATTGTATTCCTTAAGCACCGAAACTTGCTGCATGCACACCAGGCACACGGGTTTCCCATTCACCTCTGTGAACATATAGGAAAAGGTCAATTTTTCTTGAAAAATCCGACACTCTGTGTCCACTTTTCTTTTTTTTGACAAAGACATTTCACTGAAGAGGGTGCCAGGGTCAACAGAAAAAGCGGGTAAAGCGATAGAACTGACTAAAACACAGCGCCCCTAGCGGACAATATAGGAACTGCAAATTTTAAAGAAAATGAAGTTTATTCTTCTTTAATAATGCAGATTTATCCCGCGGGCCGGACTGAACCCACTGGCGGGCCGGTTCCGGCCCACGGGCCATACGTTTGACACCCCTGTTCTAGAACAACTACCACTCTCTCCTCATCCTCTCACAACCACAGCACACCTTCATCATCTGCACTTATCTCACTCAGCAACACAATCTCCAACCCTTTCATCTCAACCTTCTCCTGTTCTGCTCCCTCAGAGACAAACGCTGCACATTCCATCCTCCTCTCTCTCCACCTTTCCTCTCCAACACCTCTCCTACCTCTCCAGTTCCTCGGCCCAGGGTGGGGATGGATGGTCCAAAGACCAACCCTCCTCAGGGCAGTTGCCTGCCTTGCCCCAAAGTTCACTACCAAAGTCTCATCAGTGCGGACCCCCGGGGGGCCCTCACTTTGAAAGGTTTTTAAAGAGGGGTCCAGGTCGGCTGGCTCCTTCCCCCTCTGTTGTGGGCGGGGGGTTGCTGGGCATCTCCCCTCACGGTTTGACTCCACATTGCCCCCCGCCCCCTGATGGGTTATTTATCGCACCAAGGTTGCATGCTGCCCGGGCGAGTCCTCCTTGCGCCTGTGTGGAGGCTTCCCACATCATCATCATCATCATCATCATCATCATCACTGTAAAGCGTGACAGAGTTAGATGATGTAGAGATATTTAATAGACAGACAGAGCAGGTCAACCCGGCTCGTCACACAGGCAGCCATCTTGGATCTAATTAAATTAATGCTAAGGATGGAGCTAATGATGTTTTGCTACAGAAATATAATTTTGAGGATATGAAGATGAGGAATAAGTTTTATTGATGTGTTTCTATTGAATGACTGAAAACTGAAGGATTTTGTCTTTCTTATTTTTCTTTTAAATAACTTATTTATTTAAACAATAGATGGAAACTTTTATGTATTTAATTTGTTCAGATAAACAGCAATTATTTGCATTATTGTTCTCCTTTCTGTGTATGTGTTTAGTTGATCATTTTTTGTCTTCTGATTGATTGATGGATTGATTAGTTTTGATGTTGTTCTTGTGTTGTTTTGGTTCAAATACTGTATATAAAACTCAATAAATAAAAAAAATAAATGTTAACACTATGAAAAGTAGTAATGATTTTATTTTATGTTTTAATTGTGACCATCAACAGATAAACCAGACTTTATCATGAGGGAAAAACAGACAGAAAGGGAGAACAGAGTTAAACCCGAGGGAGGGGGAGATACAAGGGAAAGGGAGTTTGGGAGGGTAAGGGTCTATTCTGTCTGCCTCGGGCTGTAAACTGGGCTAATTATTAGCCTCTCACAGGCACATGCATTCACTACTAGTCATTTCACAAAGATCAAACTCTAGTGTCCAACCCGAGGCCCGGGGGCCAAATCTGGCCCTTTAGAAAATCAAATGAGGCCCTCAGAAGAAGGTAAAAATCATAAAGAAAACATGAATCATTGTGTAAATAATGACTAATTTGATTGTAGATATCTCCATCGCTCCAAATACACACATTCAATAAAACGCTATAATATTTGCAGCACCCAGTTTCCCCCATAATATAGATATATAGATATAGATATTGGTCCATTATAAGGGGAAAAAAACGAGTCTGGGATTATTTAATATCTAAAAACTTTGATATAAAAATATAATTTGTTTTCATTAGATTTACTGTATTGAGGTTATTTTTCAGGGTTTTCTAATTCATTTTTATTTATTAGTAGAAACTTCTGTTTAATGTTAAAATGCTTGTAACTCATTGGTTGATAATTAATGGCTGAGTTTTTCATCTTCCTACTGTTGTTGACTATTGATCTTTGTTTAATGTCACTTGATCAATACTTTTATAACATTCCACACTAAGAAATAAGTCATGAAAGGATGTATGATGGTATTGTATCAGATCAATATGAGTATTGGCTAATATCATATCAGAAGTGAAAAAGTCGTATCAGGTGTAGGGACACCCATACTCGCTATTTTCCCACGCCTACATCACATGACTCCAGCCATTTTTAAACCCAATCCAATCACAGCTCCAGTCTTCTGATATTTCTCCTTCAACCGATAAAATCCATTGAAATCACAGAAAAAATAGTTAAAACAAATCAAGTATAATGTAAAATATAAAGTGAAAACCCTGCTGGCACCGAAATCTGTCACTTATTGCTGGTTATTATCTGTGCTTTACATATTTACACGTATGAGTGTAAACTAGAGCATATTTATGTTGGAATCACTCGTTTTCTCTCCTTAAATCTGCTGCACACTTGAAATGATTATTGAATGTTAGTTCTGATCTTTACTGTAAACACATTGTTGGTAAAGTTTGGTGCATTGCATTGTGGGATGTGGAGTCCTGTAGACGAATCATAGAAGTGTTTTTACTTCATTCTTACTGCGATTTCTTGTTTCTTCTCTAGAAAAGGAGGACAGTGATTGGTTGACTTCATGTTTGTTCGAGATTATTCCAGTGACATCACCTCACATTACATTTAGGACCAGATCCAGATGTTTCTGTGTAAACCCCAAAATAAACATCCTCTGTTTTGCTGCAACTTTCAGTGAAAACAGCAGAAATGTGTTGGAAGTCATTTGTCAGACACAAGAAATCACAGTAAGAATGAAGTAAAAATATCCATTTAAACCAGTGGTTCTCAACCTGTTTAGGCCGTGACCTCCAAAATAAAGGTCCCAGAGAGCGTGGACCCTCCAAAATAAAGGTCCCAGAGAGCGTGGACCCTCCAAAATAAAGGTCCCAGAGAGCAGGGACCCCCACTGTAGCTGAAGGTGGTTGAACACAGACATGAACATTGAAGAACAGTCATGTGGAGACAGGACCATCTATAAGGGGGAATAAAGGGGAGAGATTTTTGGGGTCCATCCATAAAGTCAGTAAAATGATGGTCTATTGTTCTATGAATCTGTGATAACCACATTTATTTATTCATCTGAATAATATCCACTGTTATTATTATAGTCATCTTAGAGATGGAAATCCTGGTTTTAATCACTAATAAAATGGATCAAAGTGAACAAAAATGGTGGAAAAGGAGGTGAAATGGGATTTTAAAAACCACAGAAATTGGTTCAAAGTTAAAAGCAAAAATGGGCTTAAATTGTTTAAAAATGTTTTTAATTTCTTGAAGGCATCCATACCAGGTTGAGAACCCCTGCTCTACAGGACTCCACATCCCACAATGCACCAATCTTTTCTGCCAGTGTTTACAGTGGAGATCAAAACAACTGATAAACATCTCGTCAGTTTTTTTTACTTTTACAATGAGGTGAAAAACGTGTCCAGCGTGTAGATTTAGACATTTATTCAGTACATAAACACAATAATTCATTGAAAAACATGTGAATATTATGGCCAAACATTTTATTAGAAAGAAGGAACTGAACCTGTTTATAAAAGGACCAGTGCTTAAAGTGAACCAAAGAACAAACATTACAATCTTAGTCCCACAGGAGACACACATGGATGTTTTCACAGAAAACGCTTTGACAGAGTCACAGAGGGATGACTTCATCATCATCATCATCATCATCATCATCATCATCATCATCATCTTCATCATCATCATCATCTGCCTTTAGTTTAGCACTAATACTCAAACCTGTGGTCCACATCCCAAAGAGGGGCCGTTCTTTATCTTCTGCTCTGAACTGGTAGAAAGGCTGAGTCGTTCCTGTTCACATTGGTCATAGCTTAGCCTAGCTTAGCTTAGCTTAGCTTAGCTAAAGGCTTTCTTTAAGGTTTGTTTGGAGTTGACATTTATTATTCATCTGGAAGGAGGTTATTTCACAAGGTGTGTTGTGTATGAAATGTAAAGATGGGGGAGGGGGGGTCAGTCATGTGACGATGTGTTGAAAAGATGCTCCGTCACTATCGCACAGCAGTAGCACCCGTTAGCTTCTCTGTTAAAACCATGGCAACAGAAACATGGTCCACTTCAGGCCTGAACAGACCCTTCTCTCTTTCACTGAGGGGGGGTCGTGAGCTCTTCAAGCCTTTGATCAGCTCCTGATAGCAGAGTGGATCTCCTAGTGTCCGTGCTGGTTGTTGGAGCTGAAGTTGGGGTGCAGGGGGGGTCCATTTACCCCAGGGTGGTAGAACGCACACTTACTCTCATATCTACAGTTTCCTTTCATCATGAAATGACGACACACGGGTCTGTTGGACATGTCTGAGGAGAGAGAAAGAGAGAGAGAGGATGAGAAGATCTGCAGAGACGCACGTCTAACATCCAGTGTCGGAAAAGTTTCATTTTCTACATGTTTTACATTCTCAGTTCGAAAAATTAACTAATTGATTTTAGAATATTTATTAAAATATATATTGCTGTTAGCATCTGCTCTGATGTTAGCTGTTAGCTCTGACGCTAGTACTTAGCTCTGAGGCTAACTGTTAACTCTGATGCTAGCTGTTAACACTGATACTAGTTGTTAGCTCTGATGCTAGCCAATACCTCTGAGGTTAGCCATTAATACTGATGCTAGCTATTAGCACTAACGCTAGCTGTTCACTCTGAGGCTAGCTGTTAGCTCTGAGGCTAGCCGTTAGCTCTGGGGCTAGCCGTTTACACTGATGCTAGCTGTTATCTCTGATGCTAGCTGTTAACTATGATGCTCGCCATTAGCACTGCGGCTAGCTGTTAACACTGATGCTGTCAGCTATGATGCTAGCTGTTAGTACTAAAGGTTAGCTGTTAGCTCTGAGGCTAGCTGTTAGCTGAGTTCAGTTCCACGTACCGTTCATGTTGTTGTGTCCTCCTCGTGGTCCTCCCCGCCCTCGGCCCCTGAAGCCCAGCTCTACCCCCCCCCGCCCTCGCCCCCCCCTGTGGAAGTGCCCCACCCTGTGGGGCCCCCCTCCTCCTCTCATGGAATCATCTCCCCAGTATTGGCCGTTGCCGTTGTCATCCCGTCCCTGTCCTGGGGGGGGTCCCATCATGCGGGGGCCTCCACCAGCAGGGAAAGGAGGCCCGTGGGGCGGTGGTGGGTGGTTGAAGCGGGGGCCACCGGGTGCTGCGTTGTTGGGTGGGTAGCCACCATTCATGGGCATCTGCATGTGCATGTTGTTGATGTTGTTAATGGGGTTGATGGGGTTGATGGGGTTCATTCCTGGACCATGACCCAGCAGACCTGAGTTCACTGGAGACAGAGGAAAACACAATGAGAAAAAGAACAAGGGGGAGATGGGGGGATAAGGGGGGGCACAGAAACATGACAGATGTTTACCTAGAGGAGGTCCACCAGGGTTCTGGTTCTGGGTCTGCTGCAGAGAACCCAACAACTGTTTGATCTTGTCTGAGAAATCTGGCTGCTTGATCAGGTCCTCAGTGGATTGGTTACCAGACGCCCCCTGGTGGTCGACAAGCACATTACAGCATTAATACATTACATCAAAATATTAAAACATTACAACAGTAAAACATTACAACATTAACATATTAAAACATTACAACATTACAGTTTTAAAACATATTGACACCTTCCATCAACGATCAAGAAGTGTGTTAAGCAGAGGTAAAAGTACTCACGTTACAGTAACTGAGTAGCTTTCATGGCTACTTGTACATTTTTGATGTTATTTTTAAATCAGTATTTTTAAGGGTGTAACAATACATGTATTTGTATTGAACCGTTTCTGTACAGGACGTTTGGTTCAGGTACAGGGTTGTACGGGTGAGTTCCTGGAACGGAATTTGCCTGTGTTTACTTCTGCCTGTAGCTACATGCGCAGCCCATGTACGTCATGGCTAACGCTAGCGAGAAACCAGAGCTGGAGGCCCCTCCCCTATCGCTAAAGTCTCCTGCTTGAGAACACTTCGGCTTTCGGGTGAAATACTACAGCGGAGAAAGACAGGGCAGTGTGCCGACATTGTTCAGCTGAGATCGGGTATGTTTCTGGGAACGCGACGAACATGCTAACTCACTTGAAACGTCACCACCCGAGTGTGAATATCACTGTGATAAGAAAGAAAACGTCTTAGTGAATTCACAGCTGACTCAGCATTCAAGCAGCCTCTGCCTAGTAATTCAGATCTGACCAAAACTGAAACAACTGTCATCAGAGTTTTTATAGCAGCAGATGAAAGCTGTTAAGCTGTGAGGAGATTATTTTTTATAATATTTCATGTATTTTTTTGTTTGAGAATATTATTACCAGGCTGCACTTTACAACAGTATAGTTTTTTTTTTAAACTTTATTTTCATATTCCGTATAATGTTAAATATATTGTTGGTTTACTAAAGTTTTGAATAAACAAACATTTATGTTAATCATTTTGTTCCATACTGTACCAAAAATTAACCGAACCGAGGTATGTATCGAACAGTGATTTTTGTGTATTGTTTCATCCCTAGTAATTTTACTTGTACTGAAGTAAGTTTTTAAAAAGTAAAGTAATTCATTACATTTTTACATCCAACATTACTGAGTAAATTATTATTATTTGTTTTAAAATGTTAAACAGACTTCGTGAAACTACTGAAAGGGAATTTTGCAGGGAGTATATCTAACCCTATATACTGTGTATATATATATATATATAAAATTAGGGTTGTAATGATTAATCGTAAGGTAATTAAAAATCGATTCATAGGTATCACGGTTCACATCGATACTGTGAAAATTGAATCCCAGTACTTTTTTTAAACAGCAGATATTTATCCTTCTTTTGTCCAGAAGTGTTGGCAGTGGGCGGAATCTGCTACTACTTTCTTTCTGGTCGCCTTCTACTCTTAAACAGGTTAATAAATGATTCCTTACCCCATTAGCACCTTAAGAATATCTGCAATATTATGTGAATATCTGTAAGAGTCACGTTTTTCTATTAGCTCTGTCTGCTAGTGCATAGCATCTCTTCTTCACTGCAAGATATCTGCATGTCAACCAACCACTGGGTTACCAGCGCCCTCTGCTGGTCCAAACTAATATCTCACGTAAATACAGTGAAATGATTGTTTTTTTTTTTTTAGTCCAATTGTTAAGGCACAAAATACATTTTCAGTCGCACTTTTAAAAAGAAAAAAACTATTGTGCAGTTTTGCATTGTTTACTATAGAACCAGAATTTAAATTAATAGGCTTCTTCTTCATTTGTATTATTTCTTTATTTATTTCATTCAAGATTTATTTTGAGTTAAATTGTATGGTTTTGAATAGTTTATCAAGGGATTCTTTTGACAATGAAAAATAAAAGGAAAATAGTAGTTTTTTCCCCCAAAAAATAAAGGAATATTTTTCAGTCATTTGTGCACAGTCCCATTTTGTAAAATAAATCGTGAGAGAATCGAATCGTGAATCGAATCAGATTGCGAGTTGAGTGAATCGTTACATCCCTAAATAAAATGCAATAACAGTGCTAAAAAGACGCTGATGACGCTGAACTATAACAATAACAGTGATTTTTGTGACTAAAAGATAAACAAAATAATAGTAATAATATATATAAATGTAGAGACTATAAAGATAAAGGGTGTATCTGGGTGAACAATGTAGGTGTTCTTAGTATAAGAATGATAGGAATATATATATAAAAAATAAAACTAAAACTGTTACATACAAGAACTTGACAATAGATTGTGATCTATTAAAGTACTTACCATTGTTAGTAACATATCTTGTATCTTTGTATAATATGTGTATACATAAGTATGTGTGCATATGTACGTTTCTTGCATGTAAACTGTTGCTGCTAAGTTAAATGAAGCAACCACTGATTTGTATTATGACAATTACAGGGGTGGGAACTTATAAGTTTACCTTTTCCCACTCCTTTTTAATTTTTACGTATATATCAAAGTACAGTATGTTAGCTTGAAAAGAGTCATGTGTATATGTAAAGTACATTGAACATAAACAATCAATCAATCAAAAAACTACAACAAATTAAATGACCGGGCAATCAAATGCATCACATCTTAGCCGACCAATCAGATTAAACATAATGTATCACATCATAGCTGACCAATCAGATTAAACGTAATGTATCACATCATAGCCGACCAATCAGATTAAACGTAATGTATCACATCATAGCCGACCAATCAGATTAAACATAATGTATCACATCATAGCCGACCAATCAGATTAAACGTAATGTATCACATCATAGCCGACCAATCAGATTAAACATAATGTATCACATCATAGCTGACCAATCAGATTAAACGTAATGTATCACATCATAGCCGACCAATCAGATTAAACGTAATGTATCACATCATAGCCGACCAATCAGATTAAACATAATGTATCACATCATAGCCGACCAATCAGATTAAACGTAATGTATCACATCATAGCCGACCAATCAGATTAAACGTAATGTATCACATCATAGCCGACCAATCAGATAAAACGTAATGTATCACATCATAGCTGACCAATCAGATTAAACGTAATGTATCACATCATAGCCGACCAATCAGATTAAACGTAATGTATCACATCATAGCCGACCAATCAGATTAAACGTAATGTATCACATCATAGCCGACCAATCAGATTAAACGTAATGTATCACATCATAGCCGACCAATCAGATTAAACGTAATGTATCACATCATAGCCGACCAATCAGATAAAACGTAATGTATCACATCATAACAGACCAATCAGATTAAACGTAATGTATCACATCATAGCCGACCAATCAGATTAAACGTAATGTATCACATCATAGCCGACCAATCAGATTAAACATAATGTATTTTATGTATGACTTACTTGTACTTGAGTACAGTTTTGATCAAGTACTTGTACTTGAGTAGATATATCAGTACTTTCAACACGTACCATGAGTGATGAGAGCAGCTCTTGTACGTTCACAGCAGGAACTGCAGCGCTGGGGGCGGAGCTAACGGCCTGGGGGCTGCGGGAATTGTTGTTCAGGTTCCCCATCAGGTTGGCCAGGACGGGGGGCAGCTTGGAGCCCTCGGCCTGGAGCAGGGCCTCACCTGGGAGGGAGGAGGTTTCTATGGGCTCCACGTAGCCTTCATCAGGCATGGACGAGTCCTGGTGGGTGGAGAGGGGGGGTCACAGTTAGTGTGTGTGTGAGTGTGTGAGTGTGTGTGTGTGTGTGTGTGTCCGTCCGTACCTCATCCAGAGGAATGAGGCGGGGAGGCATGGGCTCGTAGGGTTCTGGATCTGGTTCATGTGGACTATCAGGAACACTAGAGGAAGATGAATCCATGTTAAACTCACACAAATTCAAATTACACAAAAAACACTACATAGCAAGAAAAAAAATTAGCGACAACAAATATAGCAAAAAACACTAAGCAACAACTATAATATACAAAAAAAATGCAAAACTGCAGAAAAACGTACAAAATTCTCTAAAAACACAAGCCGATATTAACAATACACCAAAATAATTGGAAATATATGACATTAAGATCACTCTGATTCCGTGCGGAAAAACAAACAAAAAATGTTCCGTCCTTTGGCTCCTATAGCTGGTGACAGCGCCTGCACAGTAGATCTCCTGTTGCTTTACCATCTCTGCCTCGTTTAAAGCCAAAATAGTTCCAAATGGAACTTTTGGAGTTTGGTTTTTTTGAGCAAAATTAGTGATGCCACTAACGACAATGCCGTCGCGGCAGACTAGCCGCTCGGGCCCGGTGCTTCTGCCATGTGTTGTCTCGTGTTTTTGACTGTAAGCCATGCACGCGTCAAGGCGAGACAGAACTTTAGCTTGTTGTTTGTTTTGAAGTGTGTTTATGTCTTCAGTTCCTTCATGCCGGCAGAGACACATGAACAGCCAATCAGCTACAGACGGGCAGACCTAGCATACGGAAACAGTCTATCATATCTCCAGACGTCACCAGTAACAGGCACAGCCAATCATTCAGCAGCTGTGGAGTTCGGCTGCCATGTTGGATTGTTTTCAAGTGAGGAGCGTGCAGTGAGTTTAGACTGTGCAGTGAGAAGCCAGGAGGAGAGTAGAGACAGCCGCTATGTAGCAGAAACTGGTACCAGTAGTATCGTAATCCACGGTAGTACCGTCGTGTAGAATTTCTAGTATAATAGGAACCGTTATAATTTGGCACCACGGGGTACCGTGGGTATCGTGCAACTACAGTACAGACGCCAGCACCCCCCACACCGGCACAGCCTGGGGGTCCCCAAACGTTGTGCGGACCTGGGGACCGCACACCGCGGTGACCGCCCCCAAGGCAGACAAGCACCAAGCCACACCCAAAAGAAAGAGGCACCCCCACGCCCCATTCCCCAATGGAGAGGCACTTCCCTATCCCCTGTGTGAATGTGTATGTTTAGTGAATGTATGAGGTGCAATTACAAGAAATAAGGGGGTGGACAGTGGTCGTACCCTCCGGGAGGTGGTATGTTGAAGTTTGATTAAAATTGGAGGGATTGGTAGGGCAACTTGAAGTGGGAGTGCCGCCCCTGTGCCAATACTTGGTAGCACAGGTGGCGGCCCCCTCCACCTCCAGACCCACCATCCAGCCCCCTAAGGGTTGGGTATGGATGTGTGGTACACCAAGTGAGTGGGCCAGACCAGCTTGGAGTGAAGTGTCCATATAGGGGGGCTGTCTGGTGTGAGCCCAGCCCATCCACATGGCGGGCCACCAGAGAGGATAGATGGCGCAGACGGGCAAATGGCACCGTGAGCCCCAGGGACGCGCCGAGCAGCACAGCCGGAGATCCACCCTGCGGCACCCCCGGAACCACGCCGGCCCCATGCAGCACGGCACCCCACCCCAAAAGTGCAGCCAGGCACCAGCCACATCCCCAGGGAGTAACTCACGCCGCACGCCGGCCCAGAACGGCCCGCCAACAGGAAGCTGCACAGCAGGAGAGAAGCCAGCACCCACACCAGGGTCAGCACAGCCCCGCATGGCGCCACAATACAACACCCTCAACATGGAGGCAGCCCCCGGCACCCCGACAAGAGAGGACACCATCTAATTCCCAAGCAGCGCCATCCCGCCAGCCAAGGACCGACAAGCACCCCCAGCCAGGCACCGCCACCCCAGACCAATGCCGCCAGAAGAGCCCCCCCACACACGCGCCGACACGAGACACCCCACCCTGACACCAGCACAGCTTGGAGGACAGCGGGCCCCAGGCCACCAGCCAGATAAATAGTTAGATAATAACTAGATTAGTCATTATTCTAATGCTGACATGAATGTTGATCATGTGACCCTCAGATCAGATACAGTCATGTGTTTGAGGCCCCGCCCCCTGGAACAAACCTTTCTTTGCTGAGGAAGATCTCCTGCAGGATGCCCATCTCCCGGTCCCTCTGCGTGAGCTTCTCTGTGCTGTTGGTCCCAGGGGACACCAGACATCCAGCCAGGGTCAGGGGTCTCGGAGGCATCCAAGGGACCTGCTCCTCCATGGTGTCGTGGGAATGACGACGAGCCATCTCAAACGTCTGTCTGTCCATCATCAGCTCTCGCTTTGCGGCCTCACCAAAGTCCTTGATCTTATTTACATTCACTGGGAATGAAAAGCAACCATTGGTCAAGTTTGCACCAAACATTTTACAAAAACTAAACTAACTTCCTAAACCAGGGGTGTCAAACTCATTGTGGTTTGCGGCCCATTCACGACCCAGTTTGATCCCAAGTGGACCTGACAAATCCAGTTACAGTATTTCTGAAGAAAAAAAACAACTTCCTCATTACTGTGCCAGATATAAAAATGCTGAATGCTCTGCTGGGCCGCATCTGGCCCACAGGCCTTGAGTTTGACATCCCTGATCGTTCTGGTGAACATTGAGCGTTTACCTCTCTCTGTCTCATCCAGGTCAAAGTAGAAATAGTGTTTGAGTTGTTCTTCTTCTGCCCAGTGGACCGTCTTCTTCTTCTTGCCTTTCTTGGTCAGACTTTGTTCATCTGCTCGTGGTTCAGCCAGAGAATTCTGTTTCTCCCCTAAAAACACCAGGAAGCACAAAACAAAACACCTTATTAATTTTGCAGATAAGAAAGTTGATTGAAATGGTTGAGTTAGATCCTCGGTTCTCAAATCTACATCTGAATGAAGTAACCTTTTAAATCATTTACAAGGGTTCCCGAGCAGTAGGAACTAAGTTGTTTGCATTCCTTCAACCGTACCCGTCCATTAAAGTTGCATTTTAAAGTTTCACAATGATGAATATTTTGCATCCTGACGCACTGCATTACAGCGTGGTATGCAGGGTGCACAGCAGCAGACAGGAGAGCACTGCAGAGGGTATTCTGCACAGCCCAGAAGATCACTGGCTGCTCTCTGCCCAGCCTGGACGACATTGCTAACTCTCGCTACCTCAGCAGAGCAGGCATCATCATCAAGGACTCCTCCCACCCCAGTAACCACTTGTTTGACCTGTAACCAGGACAAACAGACTCAGAGATAGCTTCTTTCCCAGAGCTATCACTGAAACAAACAAATCCGCTCACATCGCTTACACATACTGATCATATTGATCTTGTGCAATAAAACATTTTGTTGTTATTTGTAGATCTGTACATTCAAGCTGCTATCTGTGTATTTATCTGTATATATTATTGTGTCATATTTAAATTTTCTATTGTTTTTGCTGTGTTTTTATATTTATTTTCTTCTCTCACTGGCACCTTGGAGTTGTACTTAAATTTCGTTGTACCCTGTACAAGGACAATAAAAGGATATTCTATTCTATTACTGTTATATGGTATTGGTAAATCCAAAATAAAAATATGTAGATTTCTTTTTTTTTTTTTTAAAGTATTTTTTCAATGCCAGCTGGCTAAAATTTTTAATAAATCTTAAAGTTATAATTCTGAACAAGTTAATTTTTTGTGTATTTACAGATTATAATTTTTTAATATTATTTCTCAACAGGATAGGTAATATTCAGGGACATCTCAATGCAGGACCAGCTACACTGTATATGACATTACATTATCATGTTTTTGAAGTGTGCAGGAGTAGGGGGTACATGGTTTCAGGTTTAAGGTCTGAAGGGGTACGTGACTGCAAAAAGTTTGGGAACCACTGAGTTAGAGCAAACTGACCATTTTCAGCTGCCTCTGTGTCCTCAGAGGGAACGGGAGTCCCAGGCTGCTCAGACATCTGATTTTCATCTGCAGGAACCATGAACGCCGCCGCGTCAGGAGACGAAGGTTTAGCTGATGATGACGAGTAGGCAGATGCTTTAGGGTCAAAAGAACCCGGCTGAAAACATGAAAAGGAGAGATAAAGGTATGATTTGGTGGCATAACAAACACTGCGTTATTAATCAGTAGGAATCTGTTCAGCTCTACAGCAGTGGTTCTCAACCTTTGACGGTCCATTGTTCTATGAATCTGTGATAACCACATTTATTTATTCATCTGAATAATATCCACTGTTATCCAGGAATGTTTATTATTATTATAGTCATCTTAAAGATGGAAATCATGGTTTTAATCACTAATAAAATGGGTTCAAAAAATGATGGACAAATGGTGAAATGGGATTTTAAAAACCACAGAAATTGCTTAAAAGTTGCACATTAGTGTGGTGAAAAGACGTTAAAAGTGACATTAATGGGTCAACATACCTGACATTAGGTGGAAAAGTGGTGGAAAGGGTTTATACGTGCTGAACATGTGCAGAAATGTACATGAAATGTGATGTAGAAGCGTCAGAAATGGGAGTAAAGTAGCAAAAATATGACAAGAAAAAGTGATGAAAATAGGTTAAAATATGGTGAGTTTGGAGTAGTTGCAGAAAAAGTGTAAAAATAAGCTAAAACTGGCAAAAATTGTTAAAAAATATATATTCTTAGTATCTTGAAAGCATCTGGAGACACCTACTCAGTGTCTCACAACCCAAAATGGGGTTCTGACTCTAAGGTTGAGAACCCCTGCTGTAAACCAATCATCATTACACGTTACTCTACCTTGTTGGACACAGGAGACACAGGTTTGCTGGGAGCAGGGGGGAAAGCAGAAGCTTTCTTCTTCTTGATCTTGATTCCAGGCACGGGGGCGGAGTTAAGAGCGTCCAGGAAGCCCGTGCACTCCATCGCTGCAGGGAACCAATCAAACGTCAGAGACCGCCCTCAAGGCTGCAGCACATTTTAAAAACTTTAAAGAAATGTTTGGGACTTACGCTGTGCGGGAATGATTTTAACTTTAATTTCTTTGGCAGAATTAGTGGGAGTATTCAGAGGTTTGTATTTTTTCTCCAGAGGTGGAGCATCAAATGGACCCAAGCTGTGATTGGAGGAAAATACAGGAAATACAATCATCAGTGATGGAGGGGTACAGGGTACACACACGCACGCACGCACACAGCTTTAAAGTGGGAGTAGTTTTTTTTTTTTTTAAAAGTTGGTATTTCATCACTTTATTATTTTTTAATTTATATATTCAGATCAATGAGAAATGTTGCTTAATGTCTAATTAAAAAAGCCTGATTGATCATGTGATCAGTAATGTACTGGTGCGCCCCCTCGTGCACCAATTAGTAATAGCAGTTACTTTTATTAAACAATTAAACATAAGTCAAATGTTTAACACCATATTCCAAAAAAACAAAGAAGTAAAATTAGACTTATTGGTATTTTTTACACTGGTGAACTGTAGTGATCAATCAAAGTTTAAAGAAAGAACTAAATATTTTACAGTTGTGATTGATCACTTTAAAAAAAATGCTTGATGAAGTGTTTCCACCTTTAAGGAACCATTTTATGTGTTTATTGATTCTAGTTGAACTCTTTACATTGTAGTCACAGTGTTTGATCTGGTAACACTGCTGAGGATGTGAAAGAGATCAAATGATAGTGTTTTATCATTGTATGCATCACTAAAAAATAACCTAAAAACAAAACTATATTTTTAATTGTGATAATAAACATCAATTAGTGAAAGAATTAAATATATTATGTGTGGTCAATATTGAGCTGTTTGGGGGATTATTTTCTGAGTCCAAACCTTTTCTACTTTGCTGTAGGTCTATACTGTTACACTGTATGATCCAAATATAGGATTATTTGATACACTTTTAAAGTTTCATTACATTTTGGGCCTAAAATCCACTCTTCTGATAGATGACTTTAATCCAGATGTTTTGGATCAAACTGATCCCATTCCTACTAAAAAGTTGTGAAAAACCCAAACTAAAGGTGTGATCTGGATCAGAACCAAGATTGGATTACGTCATCTAATCCGTTCTGTTTCTTCTTTTGAAAAAAACATTTTCAAGATTTGATCCAATCATTGATCCAGAATCCTCCCTGGTTTATTTCAGCTATATTTGATGATCATGTATTTGTTTCCCCTCATCTTGTGTTTGTTTTTCAGATTGTGTCAGATTCCCTACCATGGTCTCTTGAGCACTGGAGGCTTGATGTTGTACTTGTCTCCCAGCTGAGGAGCAGGAGTGGGTTTCTTAGCTGGGACGGGGGTGGGCGTGTCCATCTCTAACCCTACACACACACAGAGAGAGAGAGAGCTAGCTGTGAGGCTAACCTACATTGACTATAGCAGTATCAGGATGGATGCTAACAGAGAGAATAAAGTCACCTATGGAGCGGATCTTAGCGTGGCTGGGGGCGTATGCTTTGGGCTTCTCCTTCTTCTTCTCGTCCTCACCACTCTTTTCCTTCACGTCCCGCACGAGAACCTTGGTCTCTTCTTTCTTTTTTCTCTTTTCTAAACGACAAAAACAGGGTTGGGCTCAATTATAATTATAATTGTAATTGATCATTATTTATTCACATAATTGTATAAATATACTGCTGTTGTAATTATAATTGAGTTCAGATTAGGGACTTAACAATTCACTCTGCTCACGATACAATTCTCTCATGATTTATTTTACAAAATGGGACTGTTGACAAATGATGATTGAATAATATTCCTTTATTTTTTGGGGGGGAAAAAACTAGAAAATACTGTACTATTTTCCTTTTATTTTTCATTATCAAAAGAATGACATGATAATCTATTCAAAACAATGCAATTTAACTAAAAATAAATCTTGAATTAAATAAATAAAGGAATAATACAAATGAAGAAGAAGCCTATTAATTTAAATTCTGGTTCTATAATAAACAATGCAAAACTGCATAATAGTTCTTTTTCTTTTTAAAAGTGCAACTGAAAATGTATTTTGTGCCTTAACAATTGGACTTAAAAAAAAACCAGTCTGCATTGTATTTACATCAGATATTAGTTTGGTCCAGCAGAGGGCGCTGGTAACCCAGTGGTCGGTTGGGATGCAGCTTATCTGTGCAGTGAAGAGATGTTATGCTAGCAGACAGAGCTAATAGAAAAACGCGACTTTTACAGATATTCACGTAATATTACAGATATTCTTTCAGTGCTAAAGGGGTAAGGAATCATTTTAAGAACATGTTTAATAGTAGAAGGCGGCCCAAAAGAAAGTAGAAGCAGATTCCCCTCGCCGCCTCAGCATTTGGACAAGAGAAGGGTTAACCCTAACCCTGCTGTTTAAAAAAAGTACTGCGATTAAATTTTCAGAAAATCGATATGAACCGTGACACCAATGAATCGATTTTTAACTGCTTTACGATTAATCGTAATCCCTAGTTCAGATAATTCACTTTATAATTGTAATTGTCATGGAAATTATATTAAAAAACGCAAATTACAATTTGATTAAATGTAAACCTGGTTAACCATTTTACAGTTCTATGTCTGACACATACGTAGTTAATAAGGGTGTAACAATACATGTATTTGTATTGAATCGTTTCGGTACAGGACGTTTGGTTCAGGTACAGGGTTGTGCACGGGTGAGTTCCCAAAACGGAAGTTGCGTGTGTTTACTTTTGCCTGTAGCTACATGTGCAGCCCATGTACATCATGGCTAATGCTAGCGAGAAACCAGAGGTGGAGGACCCTCCCCTGTCGCTAAAGGCCCCTGCTTGGGAACACTTCGGCTTCCGGGTGAAATACTGCAACGGAGAAAGACCAGTGGATAAAACGAGGGCAGTGTGCCGACATTGTTCAGCTGAGATCGGGTATGTTTCCGGGAACACAACGAACATGCTAACTCACTTGAAACGGCACCACCCGAGTGTGAATATCACTGTGATAAGAAAGAAAACATCCTCAGTGCAAACAACAACTGCCATCAGTCGTTATAGCAGCAGATAAAAGCTGTTAACAAGCTGTGAGATTATTTTATGTATTTTTTGTTTGCAAAAATTATTAACAGGCAGCACTTTACAACAGTATAGTATTTTTTTGTAATTATTTTTATTTTATTTTCATATTCTGTATAAACAAGCAAATTTATGTTTTACATTTTGTTCCATACTGTACCGAAAATGAACCGAACCTTGACTCAATACCGAGGTACGCATCGAACTGTGATTTTTGTGTATCGTTACACTCCTTGTGGGATGTTCTAGAAGCACGAGTTAAAAGTCTGGCAGCAGCGTTCTGTACGATCTGGAGTCTGTTTAGGGTCGACTTATTAAAACAAGTAAAAACAGAATTACAGTAGTTAATGTGTGATGATATAAATGTGTGTATGACCAGTTCCAGATCTGATTTTGATAACATGTGTCTCACTTTAGAGATATTTCTCAGGTGGTAAAAACAGTTTTTAGTCAGATGACAGTGACAGTCCAAAGACATTAACTGATCAAACACAATACATTGTTACGTAATGGAGGATGTAATTGTAATTTAAAAATGTAATGGAGCCCAACCCTGTTGGTTGAGCATGTGAGGAAAACACAGTTTAATATTTACCAGCTGGAGCATTTCCACTGCTAGCGACACTTTGTGAGCGAATGGTGGCCATCCATCCATCGACCAGCAGAGCTGCCAGTTTCCTCACGTCTAAACACAACAGATAAAACAGTTACTAATGGATCAAATTATACACTGACTGGTTTTATTCTAAGGAGAATAAACTGACCTTCAGTCTCTGCGGTTTTGCTGAGCTGTTTCACCAGTTTGGCTGTGTTGTTCTGAAAAACAAAGAGACAAACCAGTAAAAATCCATTCAGTGAACAGGGACAGAGTGTGTTTTCTACCTGTTTGAGGTGGTCCACTTTGAGAGGCAGCTTCTGCAGAGTCAGCAGAATGAGCTGAAGCAGAGGGCTGTTGTTGGTGGTCTTAGAGTAGGTGAGCCACGAGTTAAGCAGCCGGTAGCCCCCAACCCTTATAAACCTGGACAGAGAAGAAGAGAGGTGGTTTTACTAAGAGGGAATAAAGGGGAGAGATTTTTGGGGTCCATCCATAAAGTCAGTAAAATGATGGTCCATTGTTCTATGAATCTGTGATAACCACATTTTTTTATTCATCTGAATAATATCCACAGTTATCCAGGAACGTTTATTATTATTATTATAGTCATCTTAAAGATGGAATTCCTGGTTTTAATCACTAATAAAATGGATCAAAGTGACCAGAAAAGGTGGAAAAGGTGGTGAAATGGGATTTTAAAAACCATAGAATTTGGTTAAAAGTTGTAATCTAAAGTGGATAAAAACAGACAGAAAAAGTGGTAAAAAGGGTTCAAAGTGTCAATATTGAAATAATTAGTTCAAACTGGCAAATAATGGGCATGACAAATAGTGAATGTGGTTAAATTGGCAAAACAATATCATGAAATCTGGTGAAAAGAAGTTAAAAGTGACAATAATGGATCAACATATGTGACATTAGGTGTAAAAGTGATAGAAAGGGTTTATAAGTGATGAACATGTCTGGAAAGTGGAAAAAATGTGCAGAAACTCATTAAAATGTAATGTAGAAGTGTCAGAAATTAGAGTAATGTAGCAAAATTACATTAAAAGGAGAAAAATATGGCAATAAAAAGTGAATAAAAAAGGTTAAAATATGATGAGTTTGGTGTAGTTGTAGAAAAATGGTAAAAACAAGCAAAAATGGGCTGAAATTGTTCAATAAATATTCTTAGTTTCTTGAAGGCATCTGGTGACCCCAAATAGAGTCCTGACACCAAGGTTGAGAACCACTGGTCTACAGGACTCCACATCCCACAATGCAATTCACCAAACTTGACCAACAATATCAGTGGAGATCAATGAGGCCTACACTGTGCCTTTATCTGATAAAAAGAGATACAAGTTTTAAAAATGTGACACAATTAATGAGAAACATGAAATCTTTAGGGTTCTTTTGTTACTCAAGCTTTTATGCTATTAGTTTTATTCTAACAGTTTTTTTTCTGATGGGTAAACAATAAGTAACTAAATATTGAGTAATAATGCTTAAATAGCAGGATTTTGACCAGTTTAAACAGCTAACCCCATCATATTATACATATATACAGATCCTATTAAGAAGCTACCTGTTAAGAACATCATGGGACTTGGTCTGGAGCAGGATATTCAAGAACATGCATCTACTGACCATCTTGGTCGATGCTTTCATCATGCTGTATTAAAAGAGAAAAGCAAAGTGAACAGTGAAAACAGGGTAAAGATGGTGGATAAACATGACATTGTCTCAATGGTTCCTTACCTGAAAACCTTGGGAACGCCCTCCAGGCTGCGGAGCTCTCCATCCTTTCCTAATAGAGCCTCAATACCTTTCAGAATGTCTCTGGGGTCTACTGGTGCCCCCGCCATCTCTGAAACACACACATTAATACCACTTTAAACTAAACTGGATTCATTCTGGCAGCCAACCAGTGTGTGAAATAACCATAACAGCAGAACATTAAAGAACCATTAATACATATTTTATTGTTGAAAACAATCTTTGGTTCTGATATTATCGTAGCACAAACCGACCGTTGTCGCATCAAGGTCTGAGATTGAGTTACAGTATCGTCAACAAAGCAATAAGTTAAAAAAGATTCAGTTTGAGTTTCAACTTGTCCTGAAACACGCCCCCATACCTCACATTAATGACCATTCTCTCCAAGAACATAGCCCTATTCTTATCTAATGTAGCAGGTTAATTCATATTTAATGTTCAGTGAATTCCATAAATACCAGATATTACTGTGAAGTCACTGGAAATGGAGCTAAATTAACAGAACAAAAGTGTGGTCTCATTTCCATTTGTGTGAGAGTCAATGTTTATTCCAACATGTAGCAAAAGAAATGCAGATTATTACAATCACAGTCGACCATGTTTCAGTGGAGAAAAGATGAAATTACAAACAAAAGAGCTTTAGAGGAAAGTCTTCCTTCATACATGACAGTGAGACTTACTGACACCTACAGGTCCTCGTCTGCCTGACAGTTCTCTTCAAATACCACCTTTTTTAATATGTACATTTCAATGACCTTGGGCTAGTTCATTTATAATCAAATAAATGATAAATAATGTGTTACTTGTGGAAGTTCAATAAATACTTTATTAATATTATAATCAAGCAATTAATGCAAAATAGAACAAATAGGATATTAACAATAAAATGTAAGTTTGTTTTTGGACAGAGCCTTGATATTATTGTATAATGTAATATCTAATGTTCATGGGGGGGGGGGGGGTCTTAAAACTGGGCCTAATGTGAAATGGAAATCAAGCTATAATGGAAATGTTAGGAATCAATTTTCTCTTACCAGGGCAACAGTAGGAAGTAGAAGTTTTATAAAGTCTCACACCTCCAAAACACCGTAAATAAAACCAACTCCTGAAAATGTAATCATTACAACAAAACACTGTTCAGAACTTGTACTTTCTTCATTTAGGTGACAGTTGATTAATATTAATGCAAAGTGACATCACTGGTGATATGTTAAAAAATAAATAAATGAATGATAAATGCATTAGTTTGGGGCTAAAAGAATTGCATGGTGCGCATTAATTTGGCCACCTTCACTATTGGACACGCAGCGGAAGCAGAATGTGGTGGTTACACAAGGAAAAGTAGGCCGTCCCTGCGGCGGAGGAGGACAGCCCTCCCACCGCTAACCCTCACTAACATGGCTTTAAATGATCACACAATCTGTTTGCAGCAGCCATCGCACAATCATCGGCCAGTCAACACATTAGCATCGGTGCTAGCTAGCTACTTCATGGAAACCAGCGGCAACCGCGGAACGAGGAGAAAAACAACGCAATCATCCATCCGCCATCTTTGTTAGTCCCGGTTGCGACTCGCCGTCCTGCAATCTTTATCCACAGATTGCTGAGGAAATTACGCCGTTTTTTCGGGAAAATGCACTTTTCTTTTCAACGCTCATTTACAGAAACCAACACAATCTTTATGTATAGATTGCTTTTGGGTGTTTCCTCCGTGGAGGAGCCCCCGCCCCCCGGGAGGAACCGAGCGACAAAGTCCGACCACCACTGCCTTCATCTCCTCCTACGGCAATCTTTATGAATAGATTGCTTATTGTCGCTTAGGTCTTTGTAAATCATATGGTTTTATTTAGATCCTCCCGTGTCTCACACACAAACAGACTTCTGTGTGAGCTCATTCTACCGCTACAGCCTCACACTCAGCTATCCGGTACCATTCTGTGGCCTACTTAGGGTCCGCCAAACTTAAAAATCAACTTACTATTCACACTACTGATCCTTAGCGTCTCTGGTATATTAGTGTGTGCTTTTCGGGCACTTATATCTCTTATTTCATCGACTGCATGTCGTCAAACATCATGGATTTGAGGTCAACTTCTTAAGGGTGTGGCTGTAGCAGCTAAATGCTAGCCTCTCCTGGTACAAACTGGAGACAAAAAAAAAAAACAAGTGTCCATTACTTGAAGAAAAAATATGATTTTGAAAAGAGAAGTTCAACGTCCTCGACGATTCAGTCTTCGGCAAAGCGATAATCATACCTGCAAACATACAGATTACAGATATTTAATATTTTTGTTAAGTAATCCTGTCTATATAACTAAAGCTACATTAAATACATATATGACTTTGTTACATATTCACATTAAGGTACTTTCGGCTACAATAGACATACAACAGAGCAAACAATGAGCGTTTTGCTTTCCGCAACCTTCTCTTACCTTGACCAAATCCAGGAATGAGCTGGAGGAGGCGGAGCTTCTTTTTATAGTGGGTGACGCGTTTGACGTTGGCGGCTGCGCAGTGGAGTGTTTTACTGAAACAAAATGGCGGGTGTCTTGTCGTTTCTGTCCTTGGTGGACAAAATGGCGCATTGCGAACAAAAAAGGACAAAGACACCGCGTTGAGAGAGGGAAAAATAACAAAAAAACAACCACAGATTTGATCGTTTATTTAAAACAATCAAGTTTACAGCCTCAGCAAAAACGTATAAAAAGTGAGTGGAGCAGATTAACATCACAAACAGAACAACAAACAGGACATTAAAACCTATACATTTATGTATAACAGCAAAAAAAACAACAATTTTAAGTGTCTCTCAGCCAGGGATGCCAGCTCACCAGAAACACATTAAAGGATGGTTTAACTTTATTTAGCTACATATAAACAATTTGGTAATAATACTGTAATACAATTATTTAATAACAAAATATGACTCCAAATTTGATGTTTTATGTCTTAGTGGTAGGTCTAGCTAACTGGCACAAAGCATTATGACAAGCACAAACAAATAAATAAAAATACAAGAAAAGAAAAGGTGTTCTTCTTACTTGATATAAGTTTTACAAAATCATCATTTGTTGTTGACGAAACCTCAGATATGGCAACATAAACGCGTCCGACACTTTTGACGATGTGCCTTTGTAGCGCCAGAATTTTCCATCCGACAAAAACCAAGAGAAATGCCACAGTAGTGTGCTATGACAAAATTATTTGCCACGAAATAACGTGACAATTATAAGCAAAACAGAAGTTATGATCAAATGTAAATTACAGAATAAGAAAATATAAAAACCTAGAAAGTAATTCATCGAGTTAAAGCAGAGCAATAAAATCACAGTGTAAAAGAATAGATTTTAGGCTGATTAGAATTAAATTTTAAACAAATGAACAAATACCAGTTATTCTTTAAAAGCTTGCATTATACTATACTATGACATTCCTGTCAAGTATCCCGTTTTTTGGCCAGGAAACTCCCGTATTTTATCCCTCTTTCTCGCCATCTTCCCGTATTAGTATTTTCCCGTAAATATCCCGTATTTTAATGTAGTAATAATTAAAAGATGCCTTACTAAACTGAACACCATCACTAGCCTCGTGAGAACTTCCACCTGAAATGGCCTGGCTTGGTGGCAGTTCTTGCGAGATTAGTGCTGACATCAGCAACAAACCCAGAAACAACTCAGAACAGAGATGATGAATGAAAAGGTTCTGGTAAAAAAAAACAAAGAACTCGTTTGAATAGGTTGTAAAATATAACATAGAGTTTATCTTCATAAAGACCATCAGGATGTGACACAGTTACACGTTCTGTTAGATTAATAACTGATATTTTAACGTCTACCACAGCAGAAGGAACCACGTAAGTCACCATGAAAAATCATCCAATCACAAGCTCCACAAATATAAACTGTTTATAAAGTGTTAAATAATGTAAAGTCTGTAATAAATGTGTCTAATAAGTCATTAGTGAATATCAGAGAACCACATGAGTGAGTATGAGAAATTATAATAAAATATATAATAAAATAAAATGTTAATGTCTAAGTTAAAGACAAACAATGTTAAATTAACAGTAAATATACAACGTGTTGAATTGTATATAAACTAAGTATATTAAATAAACATGTGCTTCATATACACATTTATGTTTTTATTTAGGCTGTTTTATCATTTAGGAATTAGGGCTGGGCGATATATCGAGATTCAAGATGTATCGAGTTTTCTATTTTGGCGATATAGAAAACTATAATATTCCATATATTATAGCTTATTATGTATTAAAATACTAGTTTTAGGAGTCGCTGCTTTTACTCACTTACTGGAACTCACTCCCTCAAAATCTCAGAGACTGCACGGACCTTCTCACCTTCAAAAAACACCTCAAAACCCACTTATTTCGGACTGCTTTTAATGTATAGCCATTTCAATGTATAGCCATTTTATCTTGTAGTCTACCTATTGTTAATTACATTGTGTTTTTACTTATGCCTCTGTAGTTTTACTTATTGTTTATCCCTGTAAAGTGTCTTTGAGCACTGTAAAAGCACTATACAAATAAAATGTATTATTATTATTACTTCTCAGAAGAACATGTAAAGCTCAGTTAGATGATTAATGAGTGCACATATTGATCAGCTGTTTGTTAATAAATGAGCCTGTGTAGCATTTAGCATCAGTAAATTTAACCCAAAATTTAGAGAAAATATATTGATATGAGTTTTGGTTCATATCACCAGCCCTAGTAGGAATGTTCACAGCATTTTAATGTTAATAAAGGTCGACCTACCAGATTATAATCACATAATTGTATTTAGTAAGTGGTTGATAAGTGGATATTTTAGATATCTTGTACATCTATATTAAAATATAAGAGATACTGGAGCTTGGTTGGGCGGGTGGGACGACTCGTAGTAGGTGCCAGAAAATTTCCCTTATTTTCAAATTCAAAACTTGACAGATATGTCCTGTGGTGTTTTCAGGCATGATTTAAAGCAGCTGAGAGTAAAGAATGGACGTGTTGCGCTTTGTCGAGGGGAAGATGTTGAAGTTCATGCATCAATTGTTTAGTGATTTCATCTGACCGGGTTATTATTAGAATTATTAGAATAAACTCTCAAATGTTGTTCTTGTGAACAGGAACCAAAGAACCAGTGTGAATGAGCTCTGTAGCCATCTCTATTTAGACCAAATAGGATTTCAGAGCAACTATTTTGAAGCCTAACCATTATTCTGGTAGATTCACTTCAAAAAGTGAAATCGTAATAAATGGACATATCTTAAATTCAGGCTCTATGCTTGTTTTTTGCCTAATGAGTTAGTTCTTCTTAGGAGTTAGTTTTTGTGTAAGAGTATTTCTCTTACTTCAAGATATTTTTTACTTGTTTTAAAACATCTTGGTAAGCCACATTTTTTTGTTCTGTTGGCAGATAATTTAGTTTATTTTAAATGAAATCAATTATTTCTTTTTGATTTTGCATTCTGACTCTTTCTCATGTTGACCTGCTGACAAACGCAGACATAAGACATAGCTGAAAATGATGTAACGTCAGTAATGATTCTTCCTTGAAAATAAGAAAAATACTTAAAACATGTAAACATGTCATATCTATTCATGACAATCGTTTTTAAACCAAACAATGAAGATACAGTCTATCCTACTTAGAATAATAATTCCAGCAAGTTCATTAAAATTTATATATATATATATATATATATATATATATATATATATATATATATATATATATATATATATATATATATATTAAATAATGTGTAAAGGTTTCATTTAGTCAGACAACTTTAATCACATGAAAGTGATCAGTAGATGCCTCTGAGGAAGACTGACAGTTGCCAGATTGTCTGAATAAATGGAACCTTAGAATATATTTTAAAAAAGACAAAATAAACTTCCTGGAAATACCATAACACACTACTTAAAACACTTACTGACCTGCTTACGTTTTGTATTTGAGGAAAACACAGCATATTTATAAGATCCAATCATTCTGTCACAGCGATATGAGGAAAAACATGAATTCAGTGAATAAATTCTACTTAGAGACATTTGTACAGTCGTCTGCTCTCCACACACACACATTAGATATTAGTCACACCTCTGCACTGGTGATGTATAGAGGACAAGGAGTGCCACAATTAAATAAATAAATACACAGTTCATTAATAAGTTAAAAGTGTTAATCATTAATTAAATGTGTCAACAGTTAATTAAATCCATTTTACATTTCATTTACATTCTATGAAATATAAATATTTATCTATTTATTTATTTCATGTCTGGTGTTGTAGCACTTTGTGAATGAATTTAATCTGTCAAACTTGCTCCTCACAGTCTGTGTGAACAGATCCAAGACAAGCGCTCACGAGGACCCTTTAAAGGCAAACCGTAGTGTGTCCCAGTGCTCTGCCACCCAGTCTTGGACCGCTCCTGGAACAGGGTCAAGAACCCGCCCCAGGAGAAAGTCCACAGGGAAGCGAGGTTCCCGCCCAAGCATCAGTAAGAAGGGGGATTCTCCAGTGCCTTGATGAGGTGTGGAGTTGTAACAAAACAGGACCTGAGGGAGACAGGAGGCCCAATTATGCTTCCGGGAGAAAGGGAGTGTGCGTAGGAGGTTATGAAGGGTTTTGTTAAACCTCTCACACTGCCCATTGCCTGCTGGATGGTAAGGGGTGGTGCGAGATTTCAACACTTCATAGAGGTTGCAAAGTTGCTGCACCAGAGAGCTCTCAAAACTCCGACCCTGGTCTGAGTGAATGCGACTAGGAACCCCCAGCGTATTAAACCACTCTTGAAGCAGTACCTGGGCCACAGTGGAAGCCCGTTGGTCCCGAGTGGGGACAGCCACAGCGTATTTGCTAAAAACGTCCGTCATTACAAGGACGTTCTCCAAGCCGTTTCGGGAGGGTTCCAAGACTGTGAAGTCTATGGCCACTATCTCATTGGGCCGGGATGCAGACACATGGCCCATGAAGCTATGAGGTGCACGGGCAGAGTCTTTTGCCACTTGGCATCGCTCACACTTTTGGACCCACTGCTTTATGTCAGAGGTCATACCAGGCCAGTAGCAGCGCTCCCGGACCAGTTCAGAGGTCCTTTCAATGCCTTGGTGGCCATGTTTGTGGTGCAGTTGTCTTAAGGTCTCCTTTTTAAGGACCGCAGGCAACAGCAGCTGCAGGCCTTCCTCCGTGTGGGCTGGACCCCTCTTCTTAAAAACAGGGGGATCCGCCTCCTGCAAAGAGCAAAGGTCAGCGAGGGACCAGCCTGGGAGGGTGGAGACCAGGGATTGAGGGTGTACTCACACTGGCAACCAGGGCCGTTCCTAACCAGCTCTGTGCATGTGTGAAACCATGGGGGGCCATTGTCTGGCCTGCGTAGGTGTGAACTGCACCACAGGGGGGGTAACGGCCCGATGGTCCTGCTAGAAGAGGTGGTCCAAACACCGTGCTAGACAGGCACGGTTGGCCGCGCATGTGCACGCACAACTCGACTCGACCCGCGCGCAAAATGTGATGACGTTGGTACCGCACGACGCTTTACGGCACATAAACATCCACATTCCACAATGATAGCGGTGTCAGAAGTGCTCGTTAGCTGATATATATGAACAACACCACAGAGAACTCATGGAGGAAGAGGACAACATGACCGTCAGGACTTCTCTTTGTTCAGCCGACAGCGGGACAGTAACGGAGTGTAGCAGCTCATCATCAGGTCTATCCGGGTATTTCCGAGGGTATAAATATACATATAAACACATATTACTGGTATATTAACCCATATAAACCAGAAAATATGGAAATGGGACATTTTACTGCTGCTAATGTGTAACATATTACTGGTATTTTGTGGACAGGACACATGTGGTTGGTTATTATATAACCCAGAAAAAAATGGAAATGGTACATTGTACTGCTGCTAATGTATAAATAATATAAATATATATATATGGTGTTTCAGTGTTCTGGGACACATACTCACTAACTCTGTAGAATGAAAACAAACACACTGTCTTGAGGAGCAAAGTGTAGTGTATTAATTTATTCATCTAAATGTAACCATAAACACAACATCACAAATACAAGCCCAAATAAATGAAATGTCTGAAAGAAAGGTCATAATTTTACAAACAAAAATCAATAAGCCAGAAATAAAGTGCAACCTTTTGCAAAATGTAACATGAACCTTAAAAACAAAACATTTAAACATTGGAAGTACAAGGATGGGAATATTATGACAGCAGAACCTGGAACAAGACTGTAAACAATTTATTTATTTTTAATCTTATTTTATTTCTCTTCTTAGGTCGTGTCGTGTTAGTGAACATGTGATAATACCAATTATCAGTATGTGGAGTTCCTGTTAGTCCTGCACAACTATAATGAATTGATCAGAAATCTACACGTGTCCTGTTCTCAAAATACCAGTAATATGTTACACATTACAGCCGTAAAATGTCCCATTTCTATATGTTTTGGTTTATATGGGTTAATATACCAGTAATGTGTTTATATGCATGTTTATACCCTCAACATTACCATGGAATTTTGTGTTTTACTCAAACCCCTCATCATCACGTCTCTGCAGAAGAAGACCCTCCACTGCACCTCAGCACTTTAACAACTCACTAATTTCATAATTTAAATAAACTATTTCTACCTTTGTTTTTCTGTTTACATGTCGTTTGCTTTGTATTTAATAAAATAGTTTCTCTAACAGTTAAATCTACACATTTATACTGTATATAATACACATACAGGATGATGTGTAACAATAATCAGTAAAATTAACTGTAAACACATTTTGTAGAACTAAATATAAAGTTATGATGTGAACAGAAAGAAAGGAAGACGAGCCAGATAATTATAAACTTTAGAATATAATACAATCATAACTTTTAATCATAAATATGACTCTTCTCAAAACAACAAACTTTGATATCTTTGTCACACAATATCTAAGCTTCCAGTGAATAATTTACAAAAAAAATGACTGAACTTTTTTTGTGGCCTTGGCGGCGTCTGAGTAGATGAGTAGAACACAGTTGTCTCCAGAAAGTGTTCTCAACATTGGGGTCGGGACCCTGTTTGGGGTCGTGAGACACCGGGAGGGGGTTGTCAGATGCTTTTAAGAAACTAAGAATATTTTCTATACAATTTGACTCCATTTTCAGCCTTTCTCTGCAACTACATCAAATTTGCCATATTTTCATCACTTTTTATTGCCATATTTTTGCTCCTTTTTATTGTTTTTTGCTACATTACTCCCATTTCAATGCCTTTTCTGCACATTTTTTCCACTTCCAAGACATTTTCAGTACTTATAAACTCTTTCCACCACATTTCCACCTAATGTTGCATATGTTGACCCATTAATGGAACTTTTAACCTCTTTTCACCATATTTCATGCTTATTTTTTTGCCAATTTAACACATTTACCTGTTTAAACTAATTTCCCAACATTTTCAAAATCGATTACCCACAATTTGCAACATTTAACCAATTTCTATGGTTTTTAAAAACCCATTTCACCACCTTATCCACCATTTTAATCCATTTTATTTCTGATTAAAACCAGGATTTATATCTTTAAGCGAACTACCTGTACTATGGCCCAAATGATACCAAACTTGGATATTATATAGATCAATAAATAAATGTAATTATCACAAATTCAGAGTCAGGGTGGGACAATGGAAGGACACAAACAAAAATGTCATTAAAACAAGTTTTTTTTTAAAAACAAGATTAGTTTAAGTATAAGTATATGTGTTTGGGCTATGTGGATTACATGAATGCAACGCTTCACACTTCAGTGACTTTCTGAGCAAACTAAGGACTCACAGGGCTAATATGAAGTCATTTACAAAGAAAGTAGGACTGGCTCCTCCCACATCCTTATCCAAACAACACCTGGATTTCTTTCAGCATCTGATAAATGAATTAGACGAACTCAAGAACAATATAATCAAGGAACGATCTGAATTGCTTAAAAATTCAGAGGCTAAAGAGCGTTTGTTAGAGGACAAGATCAAAGACCAATTAGTCCAACTGGGTCTAAACAAAAAGATCCAGGAAATGCAGGACGACTTTACAGGCAAATTAAAAGAGGCTCAGGACACGTGCAGCTGGTACTCTGATGAACTGCAGCTTTCCCACGAAAAGTGCAGAACCCTCTCCTCTGAGCTCAATGAGAGCAAGAACCAGTCCATCATGCTGTCTGCACAACTAGAGTTTTATAAAAAAACAATCTAGTCTGTCCTTCGCTCATCACATGGAGCCCAGTGACCAGAAGAACATGTGTGACCAAAGCACAGACACGTGTAACCAGGTGTGGACAACACAACAGGTGGACAACAATGTGTGTGTCTCACAAGATCCTGATCAGCAGGTCACACCAGTATGCCAAGGGCCCACAACCAATATGATGAACTATTCCCAGCCCCTCAGCGGTTAATACCAGCATACACAGACCCCGATACTGGTACTATCCACTTTGGTCAGGCCATTTACCCAATGTACCCAGACCCCAATACTGGTGTGGTTTACCAGTACCAGCCCACACCAGATCAACCCAGACTTTCAGTACCTGGTCTCTGAATGCTTCCAACCCTCTTCAGGAAAGATGGACCAGGAACAAGCACTGGCCAAGGACCTCAGTCAGCGTATTTACCAAGACCAAGAACTGGCCAAAAATCTGGGTACGGACCAGGACGATACGTCCTCTGTCAAAGAGAACAAAAAGCAGCTGGACAATCTTTCTTCAGAATAGATTGGTGTGGCTGATTATTTAGGGTTAGGGGTTAGGGTTTAGGGTTCTCCAAGTGCTTGAACAAAAAAAAATGTGTTGATTATTTTTTACTTTGTTCTATGCAATACAACTATTTAATAATAAAAAAGGGTTACAATTGATTGGTTTCTACTGTTGTTTTTTCTTGTCATTTGTGTTTTTTTGTTCTCATTCTGAATCTCTGAAGACCAGGAGTTCTCATCCCAACTACACCAAACTTGCCATCATTTAACCTGTTTTTATCACTTTTTCTTGCCATATTTTTGCTCCTTTTAATGCATTTTTGCTACATTACTCCCATTTCTGCCACTTCTTCATCAAATTCCAATGCATTTTCTGCTATTTTTTCCACTTTCCAGACATTTTCAGCACTTATAAATGCTTTCCACCACATGTCACATATGTTGACGCATTATTGTCACTTTTAACCTTCTTTCACCAAGTTTTTTGTTTATTTTTGCCAATTTAACCACATTCAAGATTTTTAATGCCCACATTTTATTAGATTAAACTAATTTCCCCTACATTTTTAAATTCCATTACCCACAGTTTACAACTTTTAACCAGTTTCTGTGCTTCACTGATGGTGACATTGAGATCTCAATGTCATCAGTGAACTTTTCTTTTATTTGTAAATTATTCACTGGAAGCTTCTCTGGTGGTGTGTGCAGTTGTTATTATTATTATTATTATTATTGTATGAAGCCAACATTACTGCAGCTCTGCACATCATTGTTGTCCTGTTAAAGTATTTTTATACAAAGACTTAAAAACAATCTGAAATTAGTGCTGACTCAAGTAAATCACCTTTATTATACATTATAACAATCTGTTCCTTAAGTCTCTAAATTATTGAAACAATTAAAAACATCTCCTAAAAATAAAATTACAGAAAATGAAATAATCATTTAATATACATTTCAATAAATAAGTGCATCCCATTCTGTCTGTTGTCTGTAGAAGTGATGGGTCTAGACCTGATGATGAAACTAGGATCAGCTCATGGTTTTAATGTCCAGGGAGGGGCGTGGCCACTCTGTATGGACTTAAAGAAGAAGAAATAAAAGAAGAGTTAGATAATGTCATGTTCATCAAAAGGAAAACTGAAAGTGATGGAGATAAATATGATCAGATGGACACACACACACAAAGTTTAAACAAACACACAAATACTCTGTCCTAAACTGTCTCACACATTAAAAGCATCTATTTACACTTATATTAATGTACACAAAGACTAGCTCCACAAAATCAGAACATTTATTGATCTATAAATTAAACTGATCTTACCTTTATAGGCTCAGTTTCCTCCTTTGTTTTTAAATCCATTTGAACCTCCATTCATGGTGGTTTTTATCATCAGAGAGTCTTTCATTTTTAATAAATCCACCGTTATTTGGTCTGTTTTAATCTTTCTTTCTCACTCACTTGGTTCTCTCTGTTCCTTGTGTCGATTTTGTCAAAACAAAGCGGCATCTTTAATGTTTCCGTTAGTACACTGCCACTGTACTGCCAGGAGAGTGCATCAGCATTCCCATTGCTCCGGCCAAAACGGTACTTCACCTCAAAGTCAAATGCTGCAAGTTGGGCCGCCCATTGGTGTTCCGTGGCCCCCATGTTAGCAGTGTGGAGATAGCTCAGCGGGTTATTATCTGTGAAGACCATGCATTTGTGTCCCCACAGGTATTCCCGGAACTTCTCATTCATGGCCCACTTGAGAGCCAGGAAGTCCAGCTTCATGGAGCTGTAGTTTTCCATGTTGCGTTCAGTGGGACGGAGGCCTCGGCTAGCGTAAGCCACTGGGCGCACACCACTTTCCGACTCCTGGGAGAGGACAGCCCCAAGACCATTGTGACTGACATCAACCTCTAAAATAAATGGATGAGAGAAGTCAGCATAGGCAAAACTGGGGTTGCAACTAGTCACGCTTTAAGGGCCTCAAAGCTTTCCTCACACTGAGAGGTCCAAATGGCACCCAGGTCTTTCTCTGAGTCCTTCCTGTGCTTTTTACCCCCAAGCTCTGCAATCAGCGTGTGTAAGTGGCCAGCCAGGTGGGCAAAACCCGCTACAAAACGGCAATAGTAGCTAGCGAAGCCCAGAAAAGAACGTAGCTCGGACGCGTTCATGGGACGCTGCCACTTGGCTACAGCCTCGAACTTGTCTGGGTCAGTTGAGACTCCCTGGCTGGTGATGGTATGACCCAGGTATTTTACCTCCTCTCGAAAGAAGGAACACTTCTCCAACTTTGCCTTCAGACCCTCTTTTTGAAGACGACTGAGGACAATCTCCAGTCTCTGCAGGTGCTGGGAGACGGAGGATGAAAACATAACTATGTTGTCCAGATACAGAAAGGGGGAATGGACACTGTTGATCCCCGAACATCCTCTGCATTAGACGTTGGAAGGTTCCAAGAGCGTTGCACAACCCAAATGGCATCCTGTTCCTTTCGAACAGGCCGAAGGGGGTACAAAAAGCCGTCTTTGGCTTATCCCGCTCAGTGACAGGAACCTGGTTGTACCCACTGGTCAGATCTAAGGTGGAGAACCAGTGGGCCCCGGAAAGTGCGTCCAGGCTCTCCTTGATACAAGGAAGCAGAAACGCATCCTTCCTTGTCTTCCGATTAAGAAGGCGGTAGTCTACGCACAATCATAGAGTCCCATCCTTCTTGTGAACCAGGACAATAGGGGAGGTTTACGACCGTTACTTTCCCTGATTACCTGGGACTCAAGGAGTTGATTGACTGTTCTCCCTCAGCTAAGGCAGACAAGTCCAATTCCTCCACTCTATCCGGTACAGGATCTAACACCACTTGGGATGACACAGTGGCCGTCGTTGCCTTCACCTCGGTGACCCCAGCAGGGAGACTGACCACCTGTGCACTACTTAACGTGCCAAAGTTGGTGCGTGGGTAGAGGAGTCCCT
This sequence comes from Gouania willdenowi, assembly GCF_900634775.1. Classification (NCBI taxonomy): domain Eukaryota; kingdom Metazoa; phylum Chordata; class Actinopteri; order Blenniiformes; family Gobiesocidae; genus Gouania; species Gouania willdenowi. The sequence continues at coordinate 32,004,116 of NC_041054.1, read as the reverse complement.
CCGTTGCTCCCACGTTGACCACAGGAATGTAGGCCGTACCCTGTATAACCTAAATCAGGCTTGGGGATGCCAATAACCCTGCTGGTAGGCCGGACTCAGTGGGTTCAAAGAGTGCATCCTGCCCAGAAAATTGCTTGGGGCAAGTGCTAGTGCTTGCCACTAGTTTCATAAAGCCACCAGGTATGGGCACAGCACCACGAACCCTGATGGTGCCACGGAAGTCTGTTGCACCCTGGCCAGAAACCCTGTGACATTGCTGGAGGGCTTCACAAACTGGGCCCGGAGCTTCTGCCAGACGACGAGACTGAAAGAGTGCAGGACCGCGCCCTCTAAACAGTTCCCTATAGCAGCGACAGATAACATTCATCCCTAGGATTCCTGGGGCAAAAGAAACTAGGGCTGGGGGATCCCTAACGACCAAAATTCCACAGCTGGGAATAACCTGGCCACACAACTCTACATTCAAATCCAGATAACCACGGCCCAAAGAGGGGCCGTTCTTTTTCTTCTGCTCTGAACTGGTAGAAAAGCTGAGTACTTCCTGTTCTCATTGGTCATAGCTTAGCTTAGCCTAGCCTAGCTTAGCTTAGCTTAGCTAAAGGCTTTCTTTAAGGTTTGTTTGGAGTTGATATTTATTATTCATCTGGAAGGAGGTTATTTCACAAGGTGTGTTGTGTATGAAATGTAAAGATGGGGGGAGGGGGGGTCAGTCATGTGACGATGTGTTGAAAAGATGCTCCGTCACTATCGCACAGCAGTAGCACCCGTTAGCTTCTCTGTTAAAACCATGGCAACAGAAACATGGTCCACTTCAGGCCTGAACAGACCCTTCTCTCTTTCACTGAGGGGGGGTCGTGAGCTCTTCAAGCCTTTGATCAGCTCCTGATAGCAGAGTGGATCTCCTAGTGTCCGTGCTGGTTGTTGGAGCTGAAGTTGGGGTGCAGGGGGGGTCCATTTACCCCAGGGTGGTAGAACGCACACTTACTCTCATATCTACAGTTTCCTTTCATCATGAAATGACGACACACGGGTCTGTTGGACATGTCTGAGGAGAGACAAAGAGAGAGAGAGGAAGAGAAGATCTGCAGAGACGCACGTCTAACATCCAGTGTCGGAAAAGTTTCATTTTCTACATGTTTTACATTCTCAGTTCTAAAAATTAACTAATTGATTTTAGAATATTTATAATAATATATATTGCTGTTTGCTGACGTGTGCTGCTAGCTCTGACGCTAGCTGTAAGCTTTGATGCTAGCTTACAGCTCTGATGCTACCAGTTAGCTCTGAAGTTAGCTGGTAGCTCTGACACAAGCTGTTAGGTCTGAGGCTAGCTATGACGCCAGCTGTAAGCTTAGACGCGAGCTGTAAACTCTGATGCTAGCTTGTAGCTCTGACGCGAGCTGTTAGCTCCTATGCTAGCTCGTAGTTCTTACGCTAGTTTTTAACTCTGAGGCTAGCTGTTAGCTCTGATGCTAGCTGTTAATTCCGAGGTTAGCTGTTAATGCTGATGCTAGCTGTTAACACTGACACTAGCTGTTATCTCTGATGCTAGCTGTTAGCTCTGAGGTTAGCTGTTAGCTTCGATGCTAGCTGTAAGCTCCTACGCTAGCTGTTAGCTCTGACCTAGCTAGTAACTCTGAGGCTAGCTGTTAGCTTTGACACGAGCTGTTAGCTTTGACGCTAGCTGTTAGCTCTGATGCTAGCTGTGGCGCTGGGTGCTGCGTTGGGTGGGTGGCCCCCGTACATGGGCATCTGCATGTGCATGTTGTTGATGGGGTTGATGTTGTTGAAGTTGTTGATGTTGTTGATGTTGTTGATGTTGTTGATGTTGTTGATGGGGTTGATGTTGTTGATGTTGTTGATGGGGTTGATGGGGTTGATGTTGTTGATGGGGTTGATGGGGTTGATGGGGTTCATTCCTGGACCATGACCCAGCAGACCTGAGTTCACTGGAGACAGAGGAAAACACAATGAGAAAAAGAACAAGGGGGAGATGGGGGGATAAGGGGGGGGCACATAAACATGACAGATGTTTACCTAGAGGAGGTCCACCAGGGTTCTGGTTCTGGGTCTGCTGCAGAGAACCCAACAACTGTTTGATCTTGTCTGAGAAATCTGGCTGCTTGATCAGGTCCTCAGTGGATTGGTTACCAGACGCCCCCTGGTGGTCGACAAGCACATTACAGCATTAATACATTACATCAAAATATTAAAACATTTCAACATTAAAACATTACAACATTAACATATTATTAAAACATATTGACACCTTTTAACGACGAACAAGAAGTGTGTTAAGCAGAGGTAAAAGTAATGGATTACAAGTACTCACGTTACTGTAACTGAGTAGATTTTATGGGTACTTGTACTTTTTTGATGTTATTTCAAAATCAGTAATTTTACTTGTACTGAAGTAAGTTTTTAAAAAGTAAAGTAATTCAATACATTTTTACATCCAACGTTACTGAGTCAATTATTATTTTTTGTTTTAAAATGTTCAACGGACTTTGTGAAACTACAAAAAATTAAATGACCAGACAACAAACAAATGCATCACATCATAGCGACCAATCAGATTAAACGTAATGTATCACATCATAGCCGACCAATCAGATTAAACGTAATGTATCACATCATAGCCGACCAATCAGATTAAACGTAATGTATCACATCATAGCCGACCAATCAGATTAAACGTAATGTATCACATCATAGCCGACCAATCAGATTAAACGTAATGTATCACATCATAGCTGACCAATCAGATTAAACGTAATGTATCACATCATAGCGACCAATCAGATTAAACGTAATGTATCACATCATAGCCGACCAATCAGATTAAACATAATGTATCACATCATAGCTGACCAATCAGATTAAACGTAATGTATCACATCATAGCCGACCAATCAGATTAAACGTAATGTATCACATCATAGCCGACCAATCAGATTAAACGTAATGTATCACATCATAACAGACCAATCAGATTAAACGTAATGTATCACATCATAGCCGGCCAATCAGATTAAACGTAATGTATCACATCATAACAGACCAATCAGATTAAACATAATGTATCACATCATAGCCGACCAATCAGATTAAACATAATGTATTTTATATATGACTTACTTGTACTTGAGTACAGTTTTGATCAAGTACTTGTACTTGAGTAGATATATCGGTACTTTCAACACGTACCATGAGTGATGAGAGCAGCTCCTGTACGTTCACAACAGGAACTGCAGCGTTAGGGGCGGAGCTAACGTCCTGGGGGCTGCTGCATTTGTTGTGCAGGTTCTCCATCAGGTCGGCCAGGACGGGGGGCAGCTTGGAGCCCTCGGCCTGGAGCAGGGCCTCACCTGGGAGGGAGGAGGTTTCTATGGGCTCCACGTAGCCTTCATCAGGCATGGACGAGTCCTGGTGGGTGGAGAGGGGGGGTCACAGTTAGTGTGTGTGTGTGTGTGTGTGTGTGTGTGTGTGTGTGTGTGTGTGTGTGTGTGCGTGTGTGTGCGTGTGTGTGTGTGTGTGTCCGTACCATATCCAGAGGAATGAGGCGGGGGGGCATGGGCTCGTAGGGTTCTGGATCTGGTTCATGTGGACTATCAGGAACACTAGAGGAAGAAGAATCCATGTTAAATTCACACATATTCAAAATACACAAATATACACAAAAAACATATTACATTGCAAGAAATAAATATATAGTGACAACAAATATAGCAAAAAACACAAAGCAACAACTATAACATACAAAATAACTACAAAAAACATGTAAAACTGCAGAAAAAACATACAAGTTTCTCTAAAAACACACAAGCCAACAATAATAATACACAAAAATTACTGAAGATATGACATTAGACAACAAAAGTACAGAAAACACACAAAACAAAAACAAAACACAGAGAAATCACTCCTAACTCCTAAAATAATCACAAATTGACTCTAAAATCACATAAAATGAAGGAAAATTATGTAAAACATCAACAAAAATACATAAAAAATGTCTAAAATGACTCCACAAACTCTGTAGTTTCCTGTGTTAACGCTCTGATTGGTCAATATTCTAATGCTGACATGAATGTTGATCATGTGACCTTCAGATCAGATACAGTCACATGTTTGAGGCCCCGCCCCCTGGAACAAACCTTTCTTTGCTGAGGAAGATCTCCTTCAGGAAGCACATCTCCCGGTCCGTCTGCGTGAGCTTCTCTGTGCTGTTGTTCCTGGGGGACACCAGACATTCAGCCAGGGTCAGGGGTCTCGGGGGCGTCCAAGGGACGTGCTCCACCATGGTGTCGTGGTAATGACGATGAATCATCTCAGGCGTCTGTATGTCCATCATCAGCTCTCGCTTTGTGGCCTCACCAAAGTCCTTGATCTTATTTACATTCACTGGGAATGAAAAGCAACCATTGGTCAAGTTTACACCAAACATTTTACAAAAACTAAACTAACTTCCTAAACCAGGGGTGTCAAACTCATTGTGGTTTGCGGCCCATTCACGACCCAGTTTGATCCCAAGTGGACCTGACAAATCCAGTTACAGTATTTCTGAAGAAAAAAACCCACTTCCTCATTACTGTGCCAGATATAAACAATGTACTTAAAGGATCCTCCACAAAACCTTCTAAATGTCCTTATTAGTAGATCCATATCTAACAAAACACATTATTATGCACCATATTCATTTTATTAACTTTTAAAAATGGGACGACTTTACAGTTTTAGAGCATGTGTTCCTACACCTTGAAATCACCTGATTGATGATGTCACACAACCCCACTGCCTGTAAACATCCCATTGTTTTCTATTGGAGTGACGTCATAGTAGACAATAAAGCAGAGAAGAAGAGCTTTCCTAAGGGACCTTTACTCTCACTTAAACAGTGCGCTGACACGCTCTGGTGGCTAAAGTTAGAGAGTAAATCACTCACACCCAAAAGGGCTTTTATTCTCAGGGTTTTCCTGGTTTTTTTAGAGAAACCGAAAACAGCACATGTTGTCATTGTGACTGAAAACGTTACTAAATGATGTAAAAAGCTGTAAAATGATGTCAAAATCTGTTAAATGATGTAAAAAGCTGGACACTTCCGGTATGGTGGCGTGCTCGACAGACGGGTGTCTCTCTCCTCCGTAAATTATTGCAAAATTTCCTACAATAAACAAAACTACTTGACACCGAAGGTACGCGGCTTACCTGCTGAGAACACCCCGATGGCGTCTACGCTTGGTTAACAGGGTAAAGGCCGTGGCAAATCCTCCCAAGCCAAAATTTAATTCACTCTGGGCAAACCGAGAGGAGAAGCTATGGCTAATGCTAATGCAATGGCGGAGGAAGCTAGTGAGACCGAGGGTGAAAGTGCTAACCCCCAGCCAATCCTTGAAGCCATCAAAGAATTAAAGACGGACTTCTGCAGCAGATTTGACGGAGTTTTGATGGCAATTGAAGGAGTCAGGAAAGAAGTTGGTGAATGTTTGGAACAAGTTAAGGGCGCAGAGACTCGCATCTCCGAGGCAGAGGACACGTTACTGGCCTAGTAGCAAAGGTCCGTAACCTCGAACAGATAAACAAGGAAATGGCTGACAAGGTTGACGATCTAGAAGCAAGATCCAGACGACTAAACCTGAGGCTAGTAAACCTCCCCGAGGGCGCGGAGGGCAGCGACGCCTGTTCTTTCTTTGAGGCGTGGATCCCGGAGACTCTGGGCATAACTAAGAAGCTGACCATTGAAAGAACGCACCGAGTCGGGCCGAGGAAAGACGCGGCCGCACCCCCAAGAACCTTATTCATAAAGTTTTTGTCTGACAGAGATTAAGTGCTGGTTCTGAAGGAGCTGCGGAACAGAAAGGAGATATTATACAAGGACAGAGCAGTATGGTTTTATCCGGTCATTTAGGTTAGAGAGGGACCGGAGAGGGTCCCATTCCTCTCTCAAACACTCCCTCTATGTCTGCTTCTTCCCTTGTGTGTTTGCTCCTGTACTCCTTCTGGCTTTTGTCTTGCAGGTCCGTGGGATCCTCAGTGTGGAGTTACAGAGTCTCAACAACTCTGTCTCCACCCTTTTCTCTGCACACACCCAACACAGCATAACGTGGATGGCTGTTCATCATAGGAATGGGATCCACACAAGGTTCCTGCTGCTTAACAGAAGGTTTTCCTTGCCGCCATGATGAATTCATGTTGGGTGTGGGATACATATGTATGTGTATATACGTATATATGCATATGTGTGTATCCATAAAATGAAGAGTCCGTCCTTAAGACTGCTCTACTGTAAAGTGCCTTGAGATACCATTGGTTATGATTTGGCGCTATACAAATAAAGATTGATTGATTGATTGATTGATCCTGACCTGGCAACCGGGATGCATAATAAACACAAGGCTTTCGACAGCATGAGACAGAAGCTTCGAAACATCGGGATCAGGAACGGAATACGGTTCCCTGCAAAGTGACTGCTGACCTACAAGGGCAACACACGGATTTTTGACAAGCCAGCGGATGTAGAGGACTTCATAAAAAGCATTCAAGAGTAGGAAAGACAGACTGAGTAAATCGGACCGATGGATCAGCTAATTGCATAACGTCTAGGCCAGGGGTCCCCAATCCTGGTCCTCAAGATCCCCTATCCAGCATGTTTTAGATGTTTCCCTCTTCCAACGCACCTGATTGAAATGACCAGGATGGTCATCAGGATTCTGCAGAGCTTGATGATGAGTTCATCCTTTGAATCAGGTGTGTTGGAAGAGGGAAACATCTAAAACATGCTGGATAGTGGCCCATGAGGACCAGGATTGGCCACCCCTGGTCTAGGCTGTCTCTGACAGCCAGTGCTCATAAACAGAACATGTGAAATCAGATAACCCCATAAACATTCCTCTTAACAAAGTTATTCTTGAGATCCTTTGTACTGGGTTTACCTCATAAGTCAGAATCTCATGATGGTATATTTGTGAAAAGTTTAAAACGTTTTCATAGGAAGGGCTGTGTTGCCTGTAAACTAAAAGCTATTCAAAGATGGGAGTTAGTCCAGCCGTTATCCCGTAGTTTAAAGTTTTTCCATAATGAGACAACCTGTTTGGGTTTATTAACCTGCTTGTAAGTAACCAATCCATAAATGTTCAAAAGCATAATGTTACGTATACATTTCCTGACAAAAGGCATTTCAGGGGTGACATAATTGTTATTTTAGTTTTATTTTTCTGTTATACAAATGGAGGGGGAGGACATGTTGAGATAGAGCGGCTAGCAAAGTCTGACTATTCCTCACGTAGTGTGGAGTGGTTGATAAGCCTACTGGGGTGTACAAGAGGGTGGGTGGGGGGGCAGAAACCCTTTTTTTGGGATGTTGGGTTTCTGTTTGGTGTTCAAGACATTTGTTTTCTTTTTATGTTGCTGTTCTGGCGGGTTAAAGGTTTCATCGTAGACTATATCATGAGTAATCCATCCCTGGTTAACGACTATGTCCAGTGGGTTAGAAATTAAATTTTCAACTTGGAATTGCTGAGGGTTGCAAAAAATTAAAAAAGTAAAACAAGTCATGGACAGACTAAAGGATATACAGTCTAAAATAATTTTTCTTCAAGAAACACATCTGGCAGTGGGGGAGGAGTTAAGGATCAAGAGGTGATGGCGTGGGGGCGTATATTCAGCATATTTCACTACTCAAGCAAGAGGATTTATGACACTTGTCCACGGGTTCATTCCACTGAAAGTCATAAAGATAATATCAGATAAAACAGGCAGATTTTTAATAATCCAGGGTTCCCTTTTCAATGAATGTCTTAATTTAGTTCATATTTATGCTCCAAATCAGGACGACCCAAACTTTTTCAGCAATTTATTCCTTACTTTGTCAACGCTTAATGGGCATTATATTATTGCAGGAGATTTTAATTGCGCGCCTGATAAAGACAGATCAACTCATTTAAATACAACCCATACTAAAAGCAGAGGAGTTATACATCAATTCATGAAGGAACTAAATCTGAGGGACATATGGAGACATAGAAACCCTGATGCAAACCTGACATTAGAAGAGATCTATGACACATGAATCCTGGGGAAGCAGCAGGCCCTGATGGCCTACCCATCAAAATCTATCAAATATTTGAATCAAAACTCAGAGCACCCCTCTTCAAAATGTTTTCAAAATCCTTTCAAAAAGGGATACTCCCCCCTCCTTGAGGGGTGCCCTGATCACGCTACTCCCGAAGCCCGGTAAACTGAACGATAAGTGTGAAAACATGAGGCCGATCAGCCTTCTGAACTCAGCGCTTAAAATACTTGCAAAATCTTAGCTAAAAGACTGGAGTCTATATTACCAGGTCTAATACGGGACGACCAACATGGTTTCATAACTGGCCGTCAGGGTTTCCATAACATCTTGAACATCTTGCACGACCAAAAGGGAGCGTCAGATACAGCCTTGTTAGCACCAGATGCTGAGAAGGCTTTTGACAGAGTTGAGTGGACTTACTTATTTGAAGTTATGGGACGTTTTGGCCTGGGGGAGGGTTTTTGTAATTGGGTTAAAATTTTGTACAAGGATCCCTATGCAGAAATCATTACCAACAAGAACATTTCAAAACCAATATTAATCAGTAGAGGTTGTAGGCAGGGATGTCCCTTATCCCCCCTACTATTTATAATTGCAATTGAACCATTAGCAACGGCTGTGAGAGAACATAACATGATTACAGGTATAAAGCATCGAATCGCTCTTTACGCGGATTATGTTATTTTTTTCTTAAAAATATGGATAGATCTATTCCACCTCTTCTAGACATTATCAAGTCATTTGGAAAAATCTCAGGCTATAAAATTAATAATTCAAAATCCTCCATAATGCTTTTTAGGAGGAGAGGACCAACCCTCCTATCCCTGCTCATCATTTTAGAACAGTAGACTCTTTTACTTACCGAGCTATCCAAATCACACCTAAATTAGAAAATATGGTTGAAGTTAATTATAACCCAGTGATTACATCTATTTCTAAAACATTTAAAAGATGGTCAAGCCTTCATGTCTCTCTCATTGGTAAAATCAATATTCTCAAAATAAACATACTTCCTAAGCTATTATACTTATTTCAAAATATTCCTTTGCCATCTCCACCAATTGTTTCCCCCCAGAATGAAAAATCTATTCAGTAACTTCTTATGGATCAATAAGCGTCCCACGGAGGGTTACAGTGTCCTAATATGCAGTGGTATATATATACTGGGTGCTTCAGCTGAAGATGCTGATGTTTGACTTTAACACAGATGGATCTCTTCCATGGAGGGTTATTGAGTCAAACTCCTTAAAGCTCCCATTCCTCACTTATTTCTATTCAGATGAACCTAAAAGACTCAAAAAGTTATCCACTAACCCTATAGTCCATAAAATGATAAGAGTCTGGTAAGAAGTTAGGAAATATCAAAAAGATTCTTCCTCTTTTTCCTGTTTCACTCCAATCTAGGGCAATAATTTTTTCACCCCAGGGAAAAAAGATGTAGGTTTTAAACTGTGGGCAGATACAGGGTAAAACAAATAAAGGATATCTATGGTATTAACGGGTATATTTTAACATTCAAAGAGCTGATAAGAAAATACAATATCCCTCACAAACATTTTTTTAAATATCTCCAGCTAAGGCATTAGCTGACCCTACTGGAGAAAACTCTGATTAAAAATCCTTTTATGATTTTTTAAAAGCCTCCTCCACTGAGTCTTCTGACTCTAAATTTAATGCCTGGAAATGTGATTTACAGTAGGATCTAACACTGGAACAGTTGCACAGAGCATGTAAGGCAGCACAGACAGCTCGCTTAAGACTCCTACAATACAACTGGCTGATGAGGGTGTATATCACATTTAATATGGATATCAATAGGTGTGGTGTAGACAGAGACACTGTCTATGGCAGTGCTCTAGAGTGAGGGAGTTTTAACAAGAGTTAGATTAAATGTGCAGGACATCCTCTCAGTCAGATTAGAACTAGATCCTAAACTCTTTCTCCTGGGCCTCTACAGCTGCTCATAATAAAAAACGTCATGAAATCATTTTTTTAAACATAAGTTTTTTACAAGCTAAGAGGACAATAGCTCTAACATGGCTCTAACGTGGTTTAGGGAATTATCTTCCTGTTTGCCTTTGGAAAACATTTCCTACAGAACAAACAGGAGACATTTCAAAAAGTGTGGGTCCATTTATCCATTACATTAAAAACAAAGACTCATCTGTTGAACGAACGTGGAGTAGAATAAGAGCTGCTAAACTCCTCCCCCATTCCTGGATCACTGGATGTTACTGTATAGAAACTTGTATGGACTCATGATCTCATCTTTACAGAAGTGACTCTGTTCACCGCCATGTTCTATTTGACTGTTTTGTTGTCATGTATTTACTTATTTATTTTTTGGTCCCATATTGTCTGCACAGTTATAATGATCATATTTGCATAAAGGGGAAAAAAACCTAATGTAGGGTTTTAATGTTTTTGTTTCATTGAAAAGTCCAACACATTGTTTTACTTGAATCTTTGTTGGACTTGTGTTTGTTTGTTTTTTGTTTTTACACTTGGAAAATTCAATAAAGATATTGTTTAAAAAAAATGATGTAAAAAGCTGTAAAATGATGTAATAAGTTATAAATGATGTAAAAAGCTTCACTCCAATAGAAAATGCTGAATGCTCTGCTGGGCCGCATCTGGCCCGCAGGCCTTGAGTTTGACACCTCTGATCCTTCTGGTGAACATTGAGTGTTTACCTCTCTCTGTCTCATCCAGGTCAAAGTACAAATAGTGTTTGAGTTGTTCTTCTTCTGCCCAGTGGACCGTCTTCTTCTTCTTGGTCTTGATTCCAGGCACGGGGGCGGAGTTAAGGGCGCCCAGGGAGCACGTGCACTCCATCGCTGCAGGGAACCAATCAAATGTCAGAGACCGCCCTCAAGGCTGCAGCACATTTTAAAAACTTTAAAGAAATGTTTGGGACTTACGCTGTGCGGGAATGATTTTAACTGGAATTTCTTTGGCAGAATTAGTGGGAGTATTCAGAGGTTTGTATTTTTTCTCCAGAGGTGGAGCATCTAGTGGATCCAAGCTGTGATTGGAGGAAAATACAGGAAATACAATCATCAGTGATGGAGGGGTACAGGGTACACACACACACACACACACACACACACACACACACACACACACACACACACACACACACACACACACACAGCTTTAAAGTGGGAGTGGCTTTTTTTTTTTTAAAAGTTGGTATTTCATCACTTTATTATTTTTTAATTTATATATTCAGATTAATTCAATAAGAAATGTTGCTTAATGTCTAATTAAAAAAGCCTGATTGATCATGTGATCACTAATGTACTGGTGCGCCCCCTCGTGCACCAATTAGTAATAGCAGTTACTTTTATTAAACAATTAAACATAAGTCAAATGTTTAACACCATATTCCAAAAAAACAAAGAAGTAAAATTAGACTTATTGGTATTTTTTACACTGGTGAACTGTAGTGATCAATCAAAGTTTAAAGAAAGAACTAAATATTTTACAGTTGTGATTGATCACTTTAAAAAATGCTTGATGAAGTTTTTCCACCTTTAAGGAACCATTTTATGTGTTTATTGATTCTAGTTGAACTCTTTACAATAGCCTACAGTACCTATAAGTTTGAAAGTGTCCGCATTTTGTGCGTTTCATAGCCCAAATTACTAAACAGCGCTATTTCCTGGAACAGCTGCACAGTCTATTTTTTTTTTTTTTTTTTTTTACTCCGCCGTAAGGCAGAGGGAGGCCACGCCCCCTCTCAAAGGCACGTTGCTCCACTGCCTCCGTTCCCATTCCGTGTTTTTACGTGTTTGCGCATGCGCAGTCAGGTCGCCAAGATGACAACCATTTACTAAATGCTATACGTACGTTCACAGTACATTAGTGAATGGATGCCATGTGACCGCTGCTGCTACGTTCTCTAGCTAGTGGGCGGGATAACACTACAGTCAGGATGACAGCGCCAGAGATGATAAAGAAACTTTGTTTTGAGGAAAAACAACAGCTTTTAAAAGATGGAGACCAACACCTGAGCTACCAGAGCTTCAGCAAAGCTAAGGTCAGAACATTGTTGGTACTTTCTACAGTGAATGGAACAAAAGGAAGGATTGACTTTGTGGATGCTCCTCACTGAGGATGTTCTGAGTTGTTGTTGTTGTCATTTTCTCCATGTTTCTGTGTTTCCAACACAAACAACAGATGTGCTGTCGTGTCATGAGATATATGTTGTTGGAGAGTATGGAGGCTATATTAAATAATGTTTATGTTTCTTTAATGGTGTTTATGATGTTGATATTGTTAGATGATAAATACTTCTTCATGTTCATGTTTGTTTGGTGTATTTTTCTGTAATGTATGTTTTTTGGAGTCATTATGTGTATTTTTGTACCTTTCTGTTGTGTTTTTTGTGCATTTTTTGTATAATTATTGTTTTTGTGGTCATTGTAGTGTGATTCAGGAGCCATTTTGTGCATTTTTGTATAAATATTTAGTTTTGCGTATTTTTTGTATAAATAATTAGTATTGTGTATTTTTTGTATTAATATTTAGATTAGTGTATTTTGAGTTGTTTTCATGTTTTTGTTGTCATTTGGTGTATTGTTCTGTAACATATGTTTTAGTCATTTTGTGTGTTTTTGAAGCCTTTTTGTATTTGTTTTTTGCATTTCTGTTGACATTTTGTGTACTTCCTGTGTAAATATTGTTTAGTTTTGTGTTTTACGTCATTTGTGCATTTTTTTGTATAATTATTGTTTTTTGTTGCCTTAAGTAGTGTGATTCTGGAGTCATTTTGTATCTATTTTTAGCGTGGTTTTTTGTATTTCTGTTGTCTTTTCTGTATAAATATTTTGTGTTGGGGGGGGGGGGCACCAGTCCATCCACGTGTACCTGTCTAACTTTCACTGTCAGTAGTTAGATGTAGTGTCAGGTGTGACGTGAGTGAAGCTGCAGTGATCAGGTGACCTTCACTATGTAACACCGTCTATGTAACATGTAAACACAGATCTGACTGTAGCACTACAGTCACTACCACCCTATGGACTCACACACCTGCACACATGTCACGTAGACGGTGATCGATAGTGAAGCACACCTGATCGACGTGTGTGTGTGTGTGTGTGTGTGTGTGTGTGTGCGTGTGTGTGTGTGTGTGTGTGTGTGTGTGTGTGTGTCATGATAAATAGATAAACCAATGTATGCTGGACTTAGATAAATGGATAATAAATGTACCAGAGCATCCCCTGTCTTTAGACCCTACCTAGGCAAAGAAAAACACAAAATTAATTACACGTAAACATGTCATGTACGTCCAACATACGACCATAGAGAAGAGACACAGAAAAATGGTGGGTTTTACACTAAAGGTGCCCCTCTCCATTTATCCAGGCTTGGGACTGGAACACAGGAACACACTGAGTGAGTCCTTTAGCAGCTGGATTCCCACCACCACACCATGTTAGAGGTTAGTTTGTTAGTGGCCTGGTGGCAAGATGGAGATCTGGAGAAACATCCTGCAGAATACCGGATGAGAGTTCATTTGTTTGGGGCTACATCATCTCCCAGCTGCGCTAACTATGCCCTCAGAAGATGTGCAGAAGACTACGGGCATCACTATAGCAAGGAAGCAAGACACAAGCGATATCACTGTTTTTATGTTGATGATTGCTTCGTTTCCGTAGCCACAGAAGAAGAAGCTGTGTCACTATACCAGGAACTTTTCTCTTTATGCTCCAAAGGAGGGTTTTTTCTCACAAAGTGGATGAGCAATAAATCAGAGGTGTTGGAAGCCGTCCCTGTGAATCTCAGAGCAAATGGCACGAAACAGTTAGACATGGAGTTGGATGTTCTGCCAATGGAGGGAGTGCTTGGAGTTGAGTGGTCTATTAAATCTGACTCATTTAAGTGCAAGGTCAAATTTAAGGTCAGACCACTTACCAGAAGAGGAATACTATCAACCATCGCCTCCATTTATGATCCCCTAGGAATGCTGAGTCCTGTTATTTTAACAGCCAAGATGATCCTGAGAGACCTGTGCAGGAGAGAGATAGGCTGGGACGAAACTATACCTGAGTTGATCTCCAAGGGCTGGTTAAAGCTAATATAACAGCTCCATATGCTGGACAAATTTGAGGTCAGTAGGTGCCTTAAACCCCCTCATTTTGGTGAAGCCTGTACAGCCCAGCTGCATCATTTTTGTGATGCCAGTGAGAATGGATATGGAGCAGTTACCTACCTGGTGTCAATGAACAAGAACGCTAAACTACACTGCTCCACTAAAATCGGTAACTATCCCAAGGATGGAGCTCATTGCTGCAACTATGGCCAGTCGTATGGATGTACTCTGGAAAAAAGAGCTGCAGATGGATCTTGTGGATTCTATATTTTGGACAGACAGTGAATTAGTCCTCAAGTACATAAGGAACGGGTCCTCGCGTTATAAAGTTTTCGTGGCTAACCGTGTCTCACAAATCCTCCAAGTTTCCTCTGTCACAGAGCGGAGGTATGTGGATACTGTCAGTAACCCAGCAGACATAGCCTCCAGAGGTTTGAAAGCTGAGGCGTTCATCAGACATCCTAGGTGGCTGTCAGGTCCTCAGTTTCTGTTACAGCCTGAGAGTGAGTGGCCTGTCAGTCCGCAAAACATCAGCCAGCTTTCCCCTGAAGATCCTGAGGTGAAGAAAGTGGCTGTGATGAACGTAATACAGGTGGAAGAAGAGCCTGTTTTTCACCTGTTCCAGTATTTTGGCTCCTGAACACGTCTGAAGAGATCTGTGGCATGGATCCTAAAGGACTGGCTTTTGTCCTGTGTGGAGAAGAAATTACATCTGACACTGGGACAGTCTGACCTCACAAGGGAACAACAGAAATCCTGGGTGGAAGAGAAGATTAACAATTTTAAAAGGACCACCATGACCAGGAGTCTTATGGTAGAGGACTTGGATCAGGCTGAGCTGCCCATTGTTAAGTGCTGTCAGCAGAAACAATTTCCTGAGGAGATGGCATGTCTGGGGAAAGGTCAGCCCATTAAGATATCCAGTCATCTTCGAAAGCTCTGCCCACAACTGCAAGATGGAGTCCTAAGGGTTGGTGGTCGACTCAGTAGATCATTGATGCCAGCGGAGGTGAAACACCCTGTGATATTGCCGAAAGATATCCATGTTTCGGAGCTTCACCTTAGACACATACATCAGCAAGTGGTACATGGTGGTCGTAACCACAAGTTGTCGAAGCTAAGAGAGAGATACTGGTTAACTGGCGTGACGACAGCTATAAGAAAGGTGCTGTCCAGGTGTGTCATTGGTCGCCGTTTAAATGCTAGGCCAGTGAACCAGCAATTGTCAGATCTACCCGAAGAAAGAATGGTGCCTGATGAACCCCCATTCACTCGTGTGGGAGTCGATTACTTTGGGCCTTTTGAAGTAAAGAGCAGAAGGAGTATGGTCAAGCGATATGGTGTGATCTTTACCTGTCTAGCCATCAGAGCAGTTCACATTGAAGTTGCAGCATCGCTAGACACCGCCTCATGCATTAATGCACTTGGACGCTTTATTGCCAGAAGAGGTCAGGTCCAGGAATTTTGCTCCGACAATGGCACCAACTTCACAGAAGCAGAGCGGGAACTGAGGAGTGCTATTGAGCAGTGGAACAGTGAGCAGATTAGGAATGTCATGCTGCAAAAGGGAATAAAATGGGGTTTTAATCCACCAGCTGGCTCACATCATGGAGGATCATAGGAACGCCTAATAAGATCTGTCCGCAAGGTACTCAGTTCCAATCTAATGGTACAAAACCTGGACGAAGAGGGCTTGCATACAGTGCTTTGCGAGGTCGAGGCCATCATCAACAGCTGGCCAATCACAAAGGCCTCTATGGATGAGAATGACCTGGAAGCATTGACTCCTAATCACCTGCTATTGTTGAAAGTCTCGCCGTCCTTACCACCGGGAGTGTTCCAGCCAACAGACATGTATGCTCACAGTAGATGGAGACAGGTCCTATACATGTCTGATTTGTTTTGGAAAAGATGGGTCAAGGAATACTTACCCCAGCTGCAGGAGCGTCCGAGATGGACAGGAGCAAGAAGGAACCTCAATGTTTGAGACCTCATCCTCATTATGGACAGCACAGCGCCTCAGAACTCGTGGCTCATGGGACGAGGCCTCAAACCACAGGTCCCATCAGATCACACACCTACAGCAATAAACTGCAACATTTTCCTTGATAGTTTTACATCCAAAATTGACAATATCCGCTCATCTCTCGCACCTCTTCAAAATTCTGTCCATGTCATCCCGACCACACCTGTTAAACAACATCTCACACACTTCATACCCACAACGCAGCAGGAGGTCGAGAAAATTCCATTCTGGTTTCCGCCCCTCCCACAGTACAGAAACAGCGCTCATTAGAGTCACAAATGACCTGCTGATGACCTCCGACTCCGGTTCCACATCCCTCCTCATTCTTCTCGACCTCTCTGCTGCCTTTGACACCATCGACCACAACATCCTTCTCCACCGTCTCCAGCACACTGGCCTCTCCGACACCGTCCTTCACTGGTTCCGTTCCTACCTCACTGACAGGACCGAGTACGTGGTCCTGGGGAATGCTAAATCCCGCCCCCACGCTGTCACCTGTGGGGTCCCCCAGGGCTCCGTGCTCGGCCCCACCCTCTTCATTATTTACATGCTTCCCCTCGGGTGTGTCGTCCGCAGGCACGGAATTAACTTCCACTGCTATGCTGATGACACACAACTCTACCTCAAGGTCTACCCCTCTGGGTCCCCCTCTGCCACCCTCACTCGTCTCAGCTCCTGCCTGGAGGAGATAAACGCATGGATGAGACAAAACTTCTTGCAGCTGAATGGCTCAAAAACAGAAGCCATCCAAACTGGTACCCCTCAACAACTCCGTGCCTCCCCCATCGCCTCAGTTTCAATTTTTGGCCACAGCATTCCCCTCTCTCCCTCCATTACCAACCTTGGGGTGAAGTTTGACCCCCACCTCTCCTTCGACAACCATGTCACCCACATATGCAAAACCTCTTTTTTTCACCTCCGTAACATCTCAAAACTCCGTCCTTTCCTCTCCCTTTCGGCTGCAGAGAGGCTCGTCTATGCGTTTGTCTCCTCCAGGTTGGACTACTGTAACGCACTCCTCATCGGAATCCCTGGCAGGAACATTCAAAAACTCCAGTATGTCCAAAACAGCGCTGCCAGGGTCCTGATGAGGGTGAAGAAATACGATCACATCACCCCCATACTCCGCACTCTCCACTGGCTCCCCATCTCCTCCCGCATATAGTACAAGGTCCTCCTGCACACCCACCACTGTCTGCACGGTGATGTCCCCACCTACCTCACTGACCTCCTCACACCACACACCTCAACCAGGACCCGGTCAGGCCAACAGCACCGTCTGCTCACGCCCAGGACGCGGCTCATGACCATGGGGGACAGGGCTTTCGAAGCTGCCGCTCCTCGTCTGTGGAACGCCCTTCCTGACCATCTTAGGTCTCCACAGACGGTGGATGCTTTTAAAAAAGGACTAAAGACCTTCCTTTTTAAAAAAGTCTATAGCTAATTTTAACTTGTCCTGCTTTTATTGTTGTATTGTATTGTATTTTTATCCTGTATACTATGTAGCACTTTGAGATTTTATTTGAAATGTAAAGTGCATTATAAATAAAATTCATTACTATTATTATTATTGTATATGCTTTAGCTTTATGTAAGAGTTATAAACTTCTGCTTGGCTGCACTACTGCACTACTTTTATTACTAATTCACTGGTTTCACATGGTGTTTAAAGCACCTCCAGCTGGTTTACCAGGAGAGTGACATACGTCACAATGCAATGAACTGTGGGTAATTCCATCATCACCATGTGGAGATGGAAACTGAGCATGAAGAGAGCGTACACACACACACACACACACACACAAACAGAGAGAGAGATTGAGAGAGAAGCTGGAAGGAATATAAACCTAGAGATAAATATTACAAAGTCATTTCCTCTTGTGGTGGTTTCCCCTTTATCCTAATGTTGATGTGATGATATGAAGAATTCTCCGCGGACACCTTCTTGACGTAAACATAATATTTTATTAATACAAAGTGAAGATGAGTGTCCGAGTTAGAGCCTCCATTGCAAGGTCCTGAGTGCAGCGGAGCCGAAAGCTACACTGAGGGACAAACAGCCAAACAAACGCATTTATGGATCTGATCAGAAACATGAAACTTAACAGGTGGAGTTTAAAGCTTTAGCTTTAAACAAAGAAGGAAAGCAACAAATGTTCATTATGGTGGTAAAAAAAAACCCCATGCATCAGGAGAATAGCACAAAAATAGGCACAACCCAGCAGGATTGAAAACCCCAGATGACGCAAGAACAGCAGCCGAGGCAATGCCTCCCCCCGGCGCAAGAGCGACCGGCGGGAGAGAGGCACCCCAATGGCACACAACTGATGGAGAGCAGCAGCCCCCAGCCAAAGGCGTAGAACCCACCCACCCGCCAGTCCGCAGATAGCAGGGCAGACCTACCAAGCCACCGATACCGACCTCAACCACCGGAACAGCAAGAGCCACCCCCCAGCAAGGAGCACCATTCCGGAGCACCACGCTACCCTGCCCAAACCCCGTCGTAGATGCCAGCCCGCACCAGCACGCCCACCCCCCACACCGGCGCGGTAGGCCGCCCCAGACCCGCATGCCGCGAGGCGTGCCCCCAGGCAACCAGGAGACGAGCCAAGCGCAAAGCCCCACCCATAGGGAAGGGGCACCCCCGTGCCCCACCAGGCCGGCACCGCCCGGAGAGACCCCGCAAAGAGAGCCCCCTGCAACACCCCTCCACGCCCACCAGAGACCCACCGACAGCACCCCCCCCCCCGATCTCTACACGGCGGCCCAGCCATAAACAGAGGTGCCCCCACCCGACAGGCCCACGTGTGTGAAGATACCCACCACATTGTTATGGTGCCTCTCCATTCCCCAATGGTATATATGTTTATATATGTGTATGTGGTCCAATAGCTCCGGAGGGTGGAGATGTTGGTGATGGTGTAATTAAAATTGGAGGGATTAGTAGGGCAGGCACCAGAGGTGGGAGTGCTGCCCTACGCCACTACTTAGTAGCACAGGCAGCGGCCCCCTCCACCCCCAGCCCAACCATCCAGCCCCCCAAGGGTTGGGTATGTGAGTGACAGGCAATAAACATCCCAACAGCAGAGCTACAGAAATAACTGGCTTGGATTGTAAACCCCATGTGTTAAAGCCACCTGTTGAAGGCCTATACTCAGCTTTTAAGTTAAGAGGTGTATAGCATAAATGAATATAGTATTAAGCAGTCAATACCCCCCACTCCAAAATTAGCTTATTTTTTTAATCAATGCATAAGAGTCGACCAATCAACTGGCAGTATTCAAACAGCAACTCTTTTTTCTTTTTTCTGAACACAATTGAATATCAAGTATGTGCAAAAGGTCAGGATTGATGAGAGCAGAGCACTTCCTGTTCCTCCACGCGTTTATGTAGAGCACTTCCTGTTTCTCCATGCGTTTATGTAGAGCACTTCCTGTTCCTCCACGCGTTTATGTAGAGCACTTCCTGTTCCTCCACGCGTTCGTTCGACACTTTGCAAAAAAAGAGACGTTTCTACATGGAAATTTAAAGTTGATAAAAGTGATTTTGTAATGAAACAGAATCCAGGATCAGATCCAAACAACAGCACCGACATGGAGCAGGAAGTGGTCACTGATTCAGAGCCACACCTTCATCATCATCATCATCATCAGTGTCCTCAGATCATGTGACACAAACATTCAAAGTGCTTCTGTTCTCTGACACGCTCTGAACCAATCAGCACGTTCCTTCAACCGCCCACAACCTCGCCGTCCAATCAGGAGCCGTTTAACGCAGACGCCGCTCGGCGAGGAAAATCCAAAACTTTTTGCACATTTGTTACACAAGAATACACAGTGATCACAAAACGAAATGACAAGCTTCACAATATTCATGGCTTTTTGTTTGCTTTTCTACACAATGTACAACCATTTAGTTTCTTTTTTCAGTACAAGCGAGAGAAAATGCTTCTGTACAATAAGTCGTTTTAAGTCCATGAGACGTCAGGAGGACGTGGGGGGGGGAGGGGGAACGTCCCTCTGCAGACATCGCTGGATCTGATTGGCTGCTCGTCTCAGGACGGGGGCGTGTCCAAGGTCTGTAACATTCATCACCTCCATGTGCAGAAAACAAAGTTCAAAGTGCTCGTCTGGAGTGAAGCGTGACGTTCATCACCTGTTGGTCCGTCACGTGTTTCAACACTTTCTGTTTTATGCTGATTATTATTATTATTATTCATTATTATTATTATCGTCTCCAGGGGCTTGAACCTCTCAGGTACGCCACCTTCAAAACGGAGACGCCGCAAAAAAGAAAAAGTACAAACACCGACTGAAGAGAACGAAAAGATTCAACAGCAAAAGGAAGAAAAAGGAGGAGCAAAGAAAAGAGGGGGAGGGGCTTCCTGTTGGTGCACCTCTGATTGGCTGAACGTGTGGGCATGTCCCTTGACTTCCTGTGCTGCATTTGATGCCACGCCCCCTCCGCTCTTTTTAAGAGTTTTCCTGCCAGCACTTTTTCAAAGTTTCCGCGTTGATCAACTTTCTGTTGCATAGCAACCAGAGTGCACCCTGTGGACAACACGTGGACCATAGAAGAAGAAGGAAATAAAGCGCAGTGATGCTCTGTCCTCAGCCAATCACAGAGCAGAGAGACAGCAGAGCAACCAATAGCAACGCAACAGTGAGAGGAAGTGAAGCAGGAAGGAGTTGCAGTGACAGGAAGTGTGTCAGAGTGTTTAACACACAGAACACCGTTAAAACTGGCCTAGAAATAAATAGATTTAATTGATTTAAAGCCTGTGTGTGTCTGTGTCTGTGTGTGTGTGTGTGTGTGTGTGACGGACCTGCTCCGTCACACTAGAGTTTTTCAACCATGGTATAGCTGGATTGATAAAAGAAATAAAAAAAGATTAAAAACATATAAATCTCATATAAATAAATTGCAGTATAAAAAATGATGAGCTGGCACATGCATGTTGACACTTTGAGCATTAATTCTGGCCTACTCTGTATTTGTAACGCAGTATAACAACCATTATCAAAAACTAATTCTAGGGGGAAAATGTCTCTGGGGCAGGGCCGGCCTTCCCGATAGGCAACACAGGCGGCCGTCTAGGGCGCCATCTGCTGGAGGGGTGTAAAAGGTATAATAAACATGAAACACACAATTTACAATAATAACTGTACGTTTTCTCCTAATTGAATATAAATATTAAAAATCTGTAACTATACCTGCTAATTTTCTGCCCATATTTATATTTATTTTACTTTAATTCTTGTTCTATTCTATATCATTCTATCGTGTTGTTTGTACATTGTGTTCTTTGATTTTAAGACGTGTTACTGAATAGTAAAACCAAACAGGAATGCAGGAAAGAAAAGAAAATTGCAGTGTTTTGTCTTGATATTTAAAATAAATATTAATGTGTACACACTGTGTATAGACTTGACCTATTTGTATTCATGCATGGCCTAAAGCTGGCCCTGCTCTGGGGTCACCAGAAATGTGTGATATCAAAATGGGGTTACAACCACTGCTTCATCCACACGAGACAAAAACAAATATGTTGCTTTAAAAAAAGAGCATTTTTTAAATACAGGTTCTCCATGGCAACCGTGGCATCTCTCACCCTACTGTACATAAGCGGTTAGAAAGAAAACAAAGTGTTTTCCAGTAGTTGTGTCTGTAGTGAACTGTACAGTCTACAAGAAAAAGTCTCTCAGGAATGACCAGAGACTCTTTCTGACCATTATCAGCCATAAATGTACATATTAATAACCCCTGCTCTCAAAATGAAGTAAGTAGAAGTTTTATCAGGCTTTATTTTACCGTCAAGTAGTTCCTACTAGATTCCGCCAAGCGGCAGCACTGCTCCTTAATACATGTGGAGGTCATTCATCACAAAGTATGATAATAATAGCAACATAATTACAGATATAACTACTAATTCCCATGATATACAGCTGATAGGAGTGTGGCATTTACACAAAACTGACGCATTTTTAATGACGTTATAACATTTTTTGTGACATTGTATTTTTCTTAGATGTTTTTATTTATTTATTTATGGCTAACTGTTATAGAAGAGCAAGTGTTTTGTGCAACCTCTTAATATTATTTCATTTGCATAAAATTGGAATTCAAATAATTTGGCAAGATATGGGTAAATGGTAAATAGACATGATTTATATAGAGCTTTATCACCACTGAAACAGTCTCAAAGCTTTACATATCAGCTCATTCACCCAATCACTCTCACATTCACACACCAGTGGGACAGGACTGACATGCAAGGCACTAGTCGACCACTGGGAGCAACTTAGGGTTCAGTGTCTTGCCCAAGGACACTTCGACACATAGTCAGGTACTGGGATCGAACCCCCAACCTCTCCATCAGAAGACGACCCTCTACCACCTGAGCCACGGTCATTTTGTGTGTTTTTGTTATTTTTTTTAGGGTTCTTATTGTAATATTGTGTATTTTTCTGTGTGTGTGTGTGTGTGTGTGTCTTGTTTATTTCTTTGTGTCACAGGACACCATTAACCATGCTGATGGATCCTTTGGTCCAGAAGGAGGAGGAGTTGAAGCATCTCCTACCTGAGGTTACAGATGTTGTGCAGCTCTATCCAGAGGTTGCAGATCTGCTACACTGGGCGACTTACCCTGTGATGTCATCTCCTCATGTTTGTAGATGTCCTCCTCCCCCGTTAACAGAGCTCCAAGTAAGAATCAGTGAAACACATGGTGTCAATGTGGGCAACATCACAGCAAACATGTGTTCATCATTAAGAACAGACCCTTCCTCATGCTTCTATATGTATATATATACTGTATATATATATATATGACTCTGTTGTTGTTATAAACACTTTTTAATGCATTCATTTACATATTTTTATCCACTTCTTATGTGGTATTAAAATATCACCCAGTTTGTTTGCTTTGACAGACCCTAGCTGTGGTGTTTTGATGGATGGTTGATACCATGGTTGGGGTAAAATATAATTGTAATCACATAATTGATAATTAATTACAATTATGAAATAATTATAATTGTAAATGTATTTGGAAAAAACTGTTGCTGTTGTAATCATAACGAAGATGTAATTGAGGAACAAAAATGTAAAAATATACGTTTTTTTTTTAGATAAGGTTATCATAAAATCCAGTAAGGCATAAAAAAAATTAAAAAAAAAAAAATAGAATAAAATGTGGAAGAACACCCAAATTTCAGAGATGACTGTATATAGTAAGGCATAAAAAAATGGCCTTTTTTGTTTTTTTTTTACTGTTGAGACAATTTTAATGTTTAAAGGAAACAAAAAACAATTACTGACAGAAAAGAGGCTCAGACGCCGACACCAGGAACATTAATATTAACATTTTCATTAATTAGGAAGTCTAACAAGGTAACCATGAAAAACAAATGATAGATAATAATTTTATAGCTGATTTAAGACCGTTATCATGGTACTAACAGAAAGCTAACATTAGAGGAAGGTCACATTTTATGGGGTTATTCATTTCATGCTCAGTAAATGTGATTAATTGAATTTGAACTTTAGAAATTGACAACATAATTGTAATTGACTTTCAGTGGGAAAATCATATTTCTAATTTGAATTGTAACTGTAAAAAATGCAGGTCACTGTAATCATAATATAGTTATAATTGAACATTTATAATTGAGGATGTAATTGTAATTGAAAAATGCAATTGAGCCCAACCCTGGTGTGTAATATTCATGTTCTTTTGTCTCCAGTTTTACAGCATTCCATTCTTCCACCTGAATGTTTTCCTTCCTTTAAAGAACGTTAAGCAAAGCAAACAAACACACCTGATCATCACAGATGTTGGTCCACATGTTTGTGACATGATTTCTCATCCAGCCTGTTTATATTTTTATCTTTGTAGAGATGATTTGGATGATTTACTGGCTGTCATGCCACCAGAGGCCCTGGAACCCGTCCCAGTTCCAAAGTAAGTGTCCTTTAGTTGTTTTAATAGTGTTACGACCCTCTCTAGGATGTGATGTCAAGGCTTGAGGGGCCGCAACATAAACAAGACGCCACACAGAAAACAACGATTATCAAAAGTATTTATTAACAAAATTCTAAAAGTACCAACAGAACAAACTAAAGGGAACTGGAGACCCTGGCCAAACTGAACCAAAGTAGGGAGGACACTGGGCCAACCCTATACAGGGCCGTCGTCCCAGCTTCCACCCTCTAAACTACAAACATACGAAACACTAAACTACAGAAACATGAAATCAGGACTACCAGAAATCTCCAGTCCAAACTAAAACAACAAACTTACAAAGATGTCCAGTGAGGAGCTGAAGAACTCTCCCCACGTGTCTGCTGATGGTCAGTTGTTGTGCCTCCATCTTTCTGGTCCTCTCAGCCCTTCATAAGCTCCTCCTCCCTCTCCTACCTGATTACTGATGTGAGTCAGGTGTGTTTGGAGAGAAGAGGAAGGACAGGCTGAAAGGCCAGGAGGCACCAGCCGTAACAATTGTCTTTATTTCTGAGTAACTCTAGATCAGAGTGTCTCCCTGCTCTCTCTCTCTACTACTCTCAGCTACTGTTTCTCTACCCTGCTCACTGTTTGTGTTTTCATCCTTCACAAAAACAAAGCGTGAGGAGGATAAGAGGAAATATGTAAAGAAACCTCCCAACGCGTTTATGCTGTTCTTAAAAAGTGAGAGGAAGTCGTTGCAGGAAGAGCTCGACATTAGAAACAGTCAACAGAGTTTTTTCTGAACGCGTACGTTTGTTTGTTCCTCAATGAATGATCTGTGATCTTCACATTTTTGTCTTTGGTGTGTGTGTGTGTGTGTGTGTGTGTGTGTGTGTGTGTGTGTGTGTGTGTGTGTGTGTGTGTGTGTGTGTGTGTGTGTGTGTGTGTGTGTGTGTGTGTGTGTGTGTGTGTGTGTGTGTGTGTGTGTGTGTGTGTGTGTGTGTGTGTGTGTGTGCGTGTGTGTGTGTGTGTGTGTGTGTGTTATTGTTCATCCACAGACAAAAGACAGATCATTCAAGCAGAAGCTTTAGTAGAAGCTCATATCCATGCTCTGAAGAACCCTGGCTGTAGTAACAAAGTCTACTCTGCAGAAATATTTACCCATCAACCTTAGAGGTGATGACATCATGACTGTGTTTTATCAGCTGACTACATTTTTCACATGTCTGTTTTTAGGGGAAAAAGAGTAAAAAATCACAACCTAAAGCTCCACCTCTGGCTCCACCCTCCTGCTGATGGGAATATGTAATAAACATCACTAACATACTAACGGTAAGTATCATTACTCAAAACATCACTTCATTTTATGATGATTTTATGATTTTATTTCAAAAAAGTTTTTCTACAAATGTGAAATTAAGTCACCAGTTACTATAAAACAAGAATAATGTGTATTTAAAGTGATACACAGACACACTCTGAACACAGGTTTAATCTCAGATGTATGTTTTATTGTCTTAGTCTAAAACACGCGTCAAACTAAACTTTAGATCATCCAATTCATCCCCTTGGAAAAAAATAAAAATGAGTTTCTCTAAATATTTCAAAGAAACTCTCGTCTTTTCATGCTTATATCACATGATGGAAGTCATTTTAATTGTTGCAATTTTTATCAAATTATTTCACAAGGGTTCCTGAATTAAATTAAAATTGTCACAATATCAAGAAAATTTGAAGAGAAAAACCTACAGGGAATAATATCTCTCACTTATTGCTTGGATATTGTTGATACCTTAATCAATACTAATAATAATAATCAATCAACACTTAATGTGATGTGCAGACACAGACACACTCTCAGAGAACAAGTTTAATCTCAGATGTGTTTAATGTTTCAGTCTAAGAATATTAAGTGTCTCCATAGATTGTTTGAAATGCATTTATCAGCATAATGTGACCTTTAACAATGTGAATGACTTTATGTTGGATTCTATCATAGACTCACATAGAAACAAACCTGCAGTAGAATCATCAGCTGTTCTCTATGTTTTACTAGCACCGAGGACAGCAACCACATCAACAGCAACAACAGCAAGAGCAACGTCAACAGCAGCAACAGCAACAACAAGGGCAGTGTCAATAGCAACAACAAGATCAATGTCAACAAAATCAACAGCAACAAGAAGGGCAATGTCAGCAGCAACATCAACAGCAACAGCAGCAGCAGCAATAACTAGGGCATCGTCACGGCAACATCAACAGCGGTAACTGTTGTTGTTGCTGCTGATGTTGCCCTTGTCGTTGCTGCTGCTATCACTGTTGATGTTGCTGCTGATATTGCCCTTGTTGTTGTTACTGCTGATGCTGTTGCTGCTGTTGATGTTGCTGCTGACGTTGCCCTTGTTGTTGAATCAGAAGACTCATCAGCTGTTCTCTATATTTTACTAGCATCAAGGACAGCAGCCAGAACAACGTCAGCAGCAACAGCAACAACTAGGGCAATGTCAACAGCAACATCAGCAGCAACAACAAGATCAATGTCAACAACAGCATCAGCAGCAACAAGATGGGCAATGTCAGAAGCAACATCAACAGGGGCAACTGTTGTTGTTGATGTTGCTGTTGATGTTGTCCTTGTCGTTGCTGCTGCTGTCACTTTTGATGTTGCTGCGGACATTGCCCTTGTTGTTGTTGCTGCTGATGCTGTTGCCGCTGTTGATGTTGCTGCTGACGTTGCCCTTGTTGTTGCTGCTGATGTAGTTGCCGCTGTTGAACAATGGCAACAGCAACAACAAGGACAAAGTCAACAGCAACATCAGCAGCAACAACAACAAGGGCAATGTCCTGTTAAAGCGAAATTATTAGTTATGCTTCATAATATATTTACTCATATATTTTTAATCCTTAAGCCTTGGGTAACTTTCCATTGTGTGATTCTCATTTCTTCAACTTTGGTCAGACCGCCTCGTCCAAAGCACATGATATGCTTACACACACTCACATAGTTCCCCAAAACAACCCCAAGGACAGATGCGTAGGCACTCTATGTGTACGCACTCACATGGCACACCCCATACACATCCATTCACACAAACGAACACATAAAACGCACACACCTCCGTCTCCATGACAATCAAGCAAGATACCAGGACTGTTTGACCCAAGAAGAAGAAAATGTTTTTTTCTTCTTCTCTCTCCCCACCTCCTCCACTCTGTCCTGTCTTTATCTCCCAGGGGGGAGGAGGGAGGGGGAACGGCAGGGATATACGTGTCAGAACTGTTAGAGGGAGCGGCTCTGCCTTCGGACGTCCGCCGGGACGGTCGCTAATTTTTGTTTCACTTTGTTCCATCTTTGTCTTTTTTTTTACTTAGCTTGAGAATAAACTTTTTTATAAAATCATCAATGCTCCGACTGGACTCCATCATTCAACCAGAGCAATAAATCATGTCTCCAAATGAGGTCAACCACAAATCTTGCCGTAACAGTCCGCAGCAAATTTTCTAAATTAAAACAATACACAATCTTAAACAACTGTATTTCTATACTTTAAGTTTGTGAATCTAGTTCACAAACTTAAATGCATTGATTATATATATATATATATATATATATATATATATATATCTACACTACTGGTCAAAAGAACACCACACTTTTTCCATTTTTTACTGAAAAAATGTGTCATTGCACTCTGAAATGAAAGCATAGAATATATAAGTAATTATAGTGTAAAATGAAATGATGTAATCCATGAACAATACTGTTCAGCTGATGCTCATGAGGTTCTGGTACCACAGTGTGTTCTAACACTGCTTTATGCAGACAGAGGGGGGTGGAGGTAACCTAGAACAGTGTGAACACCTGTAGGAATGAGTAGCACCAGCTTTCAATCCTTCCATTCATGGCCAACATCATTGAGAAGATGGTCTTCAACCAACTGAGTCAATTCTTAACATTCAACAAAATATTTGATAAATTTCAGTCAGGTTTTGGTTCTCATCACATCACAGAAACTGATCTGATCAAAGTGATCAATGACATAAATGGTAAATGGACATGATTTATATAGAGCTTTATCACCACTGAAACAGTCTCAAAGCTTTACATATCAGCTCATTCACCAGTGGGACAGGACTGACATACAAGGCACTAGTCGACCACTGGGAGCAACTTAGGGTTCAGTGTCTTGCCCAAGGACACTTCGACACATAGTCAGGTACTGGGATCGAACCCTCAACCTCTCGATCAGAAGACGACGCACTACCACCTGATCCACGGTCGCCCACATAAGGTTGAACACTTATTCGGGAAAAGTATCTGGTCTCATTCTATTAGATCTAAGTCTGCATTTGACACTGTAGATCATACAATGTTGTTACACAGATTGTAAACATGGGTTGGACTAAATGTTAAAGTAATGGTTTAAGTTCTACTTGGAGGATCAAAGTTATTTTGTAAACATAGTAAACTTTGAATCTGACAGATTACCAATGTCCTGTGGGGTTCCTCAGGGATCTGTTCTTGGACCTCTTCTGTTTAGCCTTTATATGCTTCCTTTAGGACACATTTTACACAACTGTAAGGTTGATTATCAGAGCTACGCAGATGACACACAACTATATCTATCACTGAACCCAGATGACTATGGTCCCATTGAGGTGTTGTGTGACTGCTTAGAAAAAGTAAACTGATGGATGAGTGAAAACTTCCTTCAACTAAACCATGACAAGATGGAGGTGATTGTCTTTGGTAACAAGGAAAAGAGGACTGCTGTCAGCAAGTATCTGAGTCTGGATCTTTAGAAGATAAAGACCAAGTCAAAAACCTTGGTGTTCTGATTGACTCAGATCTGACATTCAGCATTAGATCAAATCTATCACAAAAACATCTTCTACCACCTAAAGAACATCTCCAGAGTGAAAGGTTTAATTGTTAGCTCTTGGTTTTATGTTCACCTTACATGCCCTACAGCCAGGGGGCTCTAGCGCTCCTTTTTGAGGACACATTTTGTACACATGCTGTGTGTGGTGCGGTTATAACTCTCATCTGGACGGTGTTGTTATGTTTGTGACTGAGAAGAAAATAAAGTCCTAACGTGGAGTTGACCTTTGACTAACATTGGTAGCAGAGGATGGTTAGTAACTACAGAGTTCCGCCGCCGTTTGAAGAAGGAAAACCCTATGAAACCTGGAAAAATGAAGTCGGCATTTGGGCCAGAGTCACGGACTTGGAAAAGAAAAAACAAGCTCTCGCTGTTGCTTTGTCACTGTCGGGCAGAGCACGGGAGACGGCAATGGAAATTCCGGTAGACGATTTAAATAAAGACACCGGAATGGACACTCTGCTTGGTAAGCTTGACAATTTATTCCTGAAAGAAGAGAAAGATCGGATCTATGAAGCATACACTGACTTTGACCGTATTGTTAAACACAAAAACGTGTCCATGGCGGACTATATTATTGATTTTGAACAGCGGTGTTCACGTATGCGCAAATACAAAATGGAGCTACCCGATGCAGTTTTAGCGTTTAAGCTGTTGGACACTGCGTGCTTAGATGGGACAGACAGGCAGCTGGCTTTAACAGCGTGCACAGATCTAACATTTGCCTCAATGAAGTCCGCTTTGAAGAGAATATTTGGCGGTAAAATGAATGCTACAGAAGGAATCAGTCAGGAATCCGTGTTTGTGGCGGAGCAGCGGCGGAAAAGAAACAAAACCTGGCAACAAAGCAGCAGACCTAAAACTCCACAGCCCGGTACAAACCCGCTGGACAAATTCGGACGGCGATCAAAGTGTGCAGTGTGTCAAAGCACGTTTCATTGGGCCAAAGATTGTCCACACAAATGTGAAAGTGTTAATGTAAATGAAGATAAGACAGAGGAGTGTAACATTACGCTGTATGCTAAAGAATCACCAACAGATGGAGAAATATTTATGACGGAATGCTTTGGCTCAGCTATAATAGACACTGCATGTACAAGAACAGTATGTGGACAAGAGTGGTTAGACAACTACATTAGTGTGTCCGGAAAAAAAAAAGAAAAGTCAATGAGAGCAACAGAGATACAAAGTCACAGGCCCTTCAAGTTTGGGGATGGAAATGTGGTGTACTCTGTTAAAAGTGTTAAAATACCAGCTGTAGGAAGATGAGATGAGTTATTATTAATGGGTTATATAACTAAGAATATTAATTATGATTATTAATATTACTTCAAATTTGCGGGGTGCCACTCCTTTTAACAGGAGAAATATGTCTAAGTTTTTAGACTAAACTCATCAATGTGAAACCAGGGAAAAGTGAATTCTACCAGACATCTACACCATCATCACAGCTTTAATGAATCAGAAGAATCAAATATTATGTTTAACCTTTTATTCAAAAGTCAACAATTAACACAGTCAAAATATCAATTGAAATGGGATAATTAAATCATGATAAAATGCATTTCTAGGCTAATAAAAGTGAGGATTATATGTAATAAGGTGAAATCACTAATCTAGGAGAATGCTAGTCTACTAAATATTGAATAAAAATGCAGGATACATATTCAATAATAAAATCATAAAATCAAAGAATAAAATAGAGAGCTCATAACAAAGAGAGGAGGACGGACAAGGGGGAGACGAACAAACATGAATGAGATGTACTGTGTGTGTAGCAAGTTGTTAATGCGTGTAAGTTTGTAGTTATGGAAATATGTATGTGATCTATTGTAGATGAAAGTTGCTGATGAGAGTTCATTCTTGTACCTTGAAGATGTCAGGGTTGGACCTGGAGGTGCTGTTTGAGCAATGCAGCAGGACGTGCCACCGTTGGTTCTGTTTCGGTTCAACAGAGTGTAGCCCCTTCAGCCGATCCGGGCGGTTAGGCCTTCGCAGCTGGCTTAGAGAATGGCTCTTGGCTAACCCCAACGGGTCGCGGGCCGGGCTTCCTTTCGGCTGTTACGCACGTCACTAGATGCTGTATTCGTCCGAACCAAGCAGCTGTGGTTTCCAAAATCTAACTGTTTCAACTAAAAATAAAATGAAATAAATGAAAAGACTGGAAACATGAGGGAACACGTGTGAGCATGAACGCCCGCGTCCAAAACTGAAGTTAGGAACGGCGTTCTTCCTTTTAAAAGCTTATCTTTGGGGTTTGCCTCCTGAAGAGGGAACTCCGTTGATTGGTTTAAAGTTGCCAGCATCTCAGCTGGGTGCCTTTGGGTGTGTCTTGGGTGTGTGTAAGTGTAAGACAGAGACAGACAACAAGGGATGATTCTAAACATAAAAGAATGCCTAATAATTAATTCCACATATTTCAAAACATCTTTTCAACATCATATCCTGAAATATCATGTATTACGAAAGAGTTTGATACCAAACACGACTAGGAAATAGCCTCGAATCACTTTAGGAACTAATTAATGCATTTTACCTGTAATTACTCATAACATAAATGTCAAAAATCATGTTATGCCTCCTCTTAACTATACGGTTGCAGTAAATACCTCAAACTAACTTTTGTGATGTTTTTCTGGTAATTTTAAGCACTTTTAAATGATGAACACTTTAAAATAGCTTTCTGTTGTTATTAAATTACATGACACGAGTGCAGACACATTTGCAATTTCAATTACAGTAGAAATCATTCCAAAAATGTTTTCATTTGTAACTTTTCAGTCCAACACATGTCCTTTGTTCTCATTTGAGCAGGAGAACTGGGGTTATTCCATTGTCCTGTGTAACCATTGGTTTGGGTTCGGGAGGGTGACAACATCTGCAGGGGGTCAAAGGGGTCATTGGGACAGTTCTTTGATGTTACAGCATCCAGAGGTATCTGTTTGACAAAGGGGGAAGGAGAGGGATGTTCTTCTTTTGATCGTAATGTAGCAGGGAGGTGATAACAGGAGACGACTGTTCTGGATTCTCCCGTTCCTTTGTTCGGGCAGGAAGGGGAGACGGCCCCCCTTGGGGCACGTTTGCATTGCACAGCAGGAGGTAGACTCTCTGACTCCACGGACTGGTGAAGCCAGTGTTCTAAGTCAGGGCAACTTGGGGGTTTAGTTCCCTACATAATCCCCCTGTTGATAAGGTTTCAATGCTTTGAAGCTCTTATCAAAAAGTTCTTTTGAGGAAACAAAAGAGGGAACGAACCTTCAAGTTGAAGAAAACTGGAAACAGGTAAAGGTGTGTTGAGGTCCTCACACACCCTGACGAAAGTTCAGGAGTGACAAAAGTCCAACGTCCTTGTTGGAACTTGGAGGTGTTTCCCCCTGTAGGGTAGGGAAATCACTCTCACCTTGACGTTGAGATGAGCAGCATTGCCAGGAAGTCAATACTGGAGGCAACGCTGGGAGGTTGAAGCTAGAGCCCCTGGTGGTTGAGGCTGGAGCCCCGGAGGTTGAAGACTGGAGCCCCTGGGAGTTGAAGACTGGAGCCCCTGGTGGCTGGCGTTGGAGCATTGCCTGGTGTTAATGCCCGTGGACCATGGAGGTAGGAGTAGGGCGACCATGGAGTCGATTCTGGGGCGCCGCTTGGCAGTTAGCGCCCGTGGACCAGGGAGGCAGACTAAGTGTGTGTACTATATGTTGCTATGGGTCCCTCAACAATGCTCGGTGCGAACATGTAATTTGGGATCAGCAGGATGGGTTAACATAAAAGTGTACACATAAACAGCGTGGTATCGGTCAGTTACTCCTGGTGAACATCAATAAGACAAAGACAAAGCATGCAGGGTATAAAAGAATCACATCTAAACACACAAAAGAAATCCCTAAGGGATCTTAAGCTAAATAAGAGAAAGGAAGAAAAGCTTTCTTTTGCTCTGGCTAAATTTGGCCTGTGCCTATATAATGAGACGAGTAAGTGGTCTCAGTAGCAGGGTGTTAGATATGCTAATGTTTGGGGCCTGATCAATGGAATGGCTGATTGGAAGTTTACGGATCAACCAGCACGGTTAAATCCTGACCCTCAGGTGTGTCCTCGGTGGGACCAGATAGCGTAGTGGATTCTAGTTCCTAGTTCTTAGTTTATGTCGTCCTTGAGGTGGTAGATGTTATTGAACGTGACGACTGGTACGTTAATTAGGAATGCTATTTTTCGGCTCGTAGGGTTTATTCAGCTCGCGGTTGAAGGTTTGTCTGTGGATTTTGGTGTTCTGTATAGCTTAATTTGGTTTCGGTGGACCCTTTTGAGCTTTGATTCGGTTTTTGTGCTCGGAATCTTTATTTGGTACACCACTGGAGACAGTTTATCGTGACCAGGTAGGGTCCTGTTCATTTGGGAAGAAATTTCTTCACCCGTTTGGTTGCATGGTGATCATTTTTGCCGGCGGGCGGAGCAACGCTATAATACCAGACGCGGTCTTCCACCTGTAGTTCCTCTTGTGAGGCTTTTTGGTCGTAGTAGGTTTTACGGCCTTTCGCGCTCTCTTTGAGGTGTTTTTGAGCAAACGCGAACGTAGCTCGAAGGTGGTTCTCAAGATCGGTCGTGTATTGGTGGGTGGTGTAAGCGGTAGCGGTGTTAGCTTGGTTTTGACTTTGACTCCTCTGTGTCTGGCGCAGGGCATGTCATGGGCATGTGCCAATATCACCCCCCTTTGGTTCTGTGGGACAACGAACGCATGCGTTTGGGAGTCTGCAGAAACATGGACCAAGGTGCCCTTGACTGCCTGTAATGAGCGACGGGCAGCAAACAGATGGCTGGATGTGGAGGCAAAGTCCGAGGAGACTTTTAACGTTATTGGGTCATTGTCGGTGAAAGCGGGTTTTACCGGTGCGATGACCTGCGAGGACATTGGGGTGTCGGTCTCGGCAGCTGCACGAGAGCACGTAATAGCATTCACTGACAACGGGTGGGGCTCAGCGAGCTGGGTGGGGTCAAAGGACCAGGGTGTTCCTGATAGCGCCCTTTCTTTGGCGAGAGCATCGTTGATGTGTCGGTTCTGAAACGCAAGACCATCGGTAGCGAGGGGGTTGTTGGTTAACGCGCACAGGGAGGTACTTTTGGTCGTTAGAGTACGGTCTACGGTTTTAGTAGCCGGACGCATTTGGGCCGGAGACCGGCTGGGGGTCTCCTTTAGAGCCTGAGGGTGGTTCAGTTGGTAGCACTGAACTCCGTCGGGTGAGTCATGCTGCAGCGGCAGTGGCTGCCTGACTTGGGCCCAGATTTTCCGATTTTGAAAGTCGATCAGGGGCTCAAATCGGTTGAGCAGATCGATACCTATGAGAAGAGGAACCTGGTTGTGGTCTGAGATGTAAAACGGGTGCACCAGGGTCAGGTGCCCTATGGTGACTTGTACGAGAGCCTTCTTCGTAATAACGGTGGCGTTGTCGCCATAAGGTTCAATGTCAATGTGGCAGTCTTGGAGTATCAACCTTAGGTTGGTCTCCTTGGCTAGGCTGCGCAGCTCATTGAACAGTTGGGCGGACATGAGGGATATGTCTGCTCCAGTGTCGAGTAAGGCTTCATTGGTAAGCACACCTTCAAAAGTGGCTGAAATGTAAAACTTTCGGGCGATTCCTCTTTCGTAGAGGTCGCACAAGAATTGGTGAATTGGTGGTTCACCCTCAATGGACTGATGTCCATTGGCAAAACGGTGGTTTGGTGCATGTGTTTGCACCAGCAAGACAGCACTAGGCGAATCATCGTCATCTTTGCATTTTGATTGTTTTTGCTTTCTATTGATTTTGTCATCTATCATTTGTTCGAACATTTTCTTGATGGATGCCATTTCTTTAGTGATTTGGTTCGATAACCTAATTTCTAAACTTTCTATTTCATTAGATTCATCGTCTGATCTTGATCTGTTTGGCTGCTGGTCGTATGACCTTTGATTATTTTTGTGATACCAAGGTTTTGAGTGTTTGTTTCTGAGTGGAGGTGTTCGGCGGTCGTTGTCGTGTCTTTTCCACTGGTCAGAACGGTTGTAATCATACCACGGTGGTCGCGGTCGGCGATCTTGGTGGTGTGAGTTAGGGCGAGAATTTTGGTGCCGAAAGTTTTGTTTTGGCGCATAATCTCGATAATCGGTGTTATCTTGGTATTGTTTTGGCTTTATTCCATGGTACGGTTGCTGGTTGTACCGCGGAGAGGTCTGTGGTGCTTGCGGTGGAGGCATTTGAGGACTGTCGGGTGTCTTTTTTGTGCCTTCCAATTGCAGCGAGTGAGAGTTATTCTTTATCGTGAACATTTCGCGAGGTGTGGATTTTGCCGAATTTTGTTTGTACAAGAGGAAGCCTCTGATTGCAAGATCGCGAAGTTTCTTACTGGACATGGTATAGGGATCTGCCGCGACGCCGAGATGGGTGCTCGTGCTGTGGTGAAGGTTTCTGAGGAACAGTTTTTTGAACTGCTCTTCTTCTTCCATACCTGGGTCGTTGCGATTACCAAAGTATGCCTGTAGCAAGGTGTGGTAATATTGTTGGGGTGATTCGTTTTTCCCCTGTTTAACGGTGTGGGCATAGTCGAAACCTGTTTGGTGAAGTGCGTCAGAAAATTCATCCACCAGGAGGCGGCACAGTGTTGTGTAATCATTTCTGATCTGAGGTAGTTGACGTTCAATGAAATCATTGACAAGCCTGCTCGAGGTTGCTTTGATTAGGTAGATTTTATCTTCAACATTAGCCATTGGATAACTTTTTAGATAAAAATCAATGTCTCTCAAAAATGCTCTAGCATTTTGGGGTTCGTCGAACTTTGGTTCGAATCTCGGAATGTTTCTGGCGATTTTATCCAGGTCGCGGTTGGACGGTCGATTGCTATTCGGGGGCCTGGCGGGCGTCGGTCCGCCGTCAATAGGAGGGTCCGCGGAGGCATCCCGGGGCCTCCTTAAGCGACGCGGACGTACCGGTGGGTCGGTGGTGCGCAGGACTTGTCGAGTTGCGTCTTCACCGTCGGAGTCAGGATCGCCATCAGCCTCCGACATTGACAATGATGAGAGAGCGTGCCCGAGCTCACGTCTTGCGTCTAGGAGCTCTCTCCTGGTGAGGTTCAATTGTCGTTGAACCTTAGCAGTAGCTACTTTACCGTCAGCTACTTGTTGTAATAAGTCATTAACCCTCTCTCGTTCTGCGTCTAATTCTCTAGAGAGCAGTTTAGTTTTGGCTTTTGAGGCTTTGATCGCCCCTTCTGCCTCAAGGAGGAGTTTCTTCCCAACATTTGACTCGTGTAGTTGTGCGTCTAATTCCCGGGTGGTGGTGTCGAAATCATGTTCGAGAACGCGTATTTTATCACCGAGTAGCACTTTGGATTTTTCTAATTCTTTATTCTCAGTGATTAATTGATTAACCTGATCTTCCGCTTCTTCTAGGTAAGTCACACGCATTTGGAGCAGTCCATTTTCTTCACGTGTTTCGTCATACTGGACCGTGAGGTTCGCGCAGCGGGCTTCGCGTTCCTCGATGGCTTCGAGTTGAGCGTCTCGTTCGCGCTCGAGGGTTTTAACCCGATCCTGTTCGTATTTTAACTGGGCGGAGAATGCTGATATTACAAAGCCGAGCTGTTTAACCAGCTCCTTATCTTTCAACTTTTTTGAAACGGCTGCAGTGACGCAATCGGCCACAAGGTCTCCTAATTCTTGAGGGGGAGATTCTCGGATTTTGGCATCGATTGTGGATTTGCCGTCACCTAAAATTTCTGTGAGGAGGAATTCTAAGTTCTCGGCTGGATGGTCTTCTGAGGAGATAGACATGTTGATTTGTTGTGGATCAAAATCGTACGAAGAACTCTAAAGAATTTCAAAATTTAAAATAATTTTTCAAACAAAGTTTAAAAATTACAATGGTAGTAAATTGTTTTATCTTATTTCGTTTGTTCTTAGCAATTCACTGTTTGGTAAATAAAAACTGAGTGGTAAACTTGAAAAAGTTTGGTGTGGTTTGTTTAATTTAAACAATTGTTCTTACTCATTTAAGACTTGTTCTTACTGATTTAAGACTTTTATTTAAATTAACTTTACTTTAATTCAATTTCGTTGAATTAATCAACAGATATTTTTAATCAATTAAAAAAATGTTTTATTGAAATTAAATTCAAATCTTATTGAATTTATTTTAATCAATAAATGTTTTCCTCAATTAATTTAAACTTTAGTTTAAATTAGCTTTACCTTGATTCAGTTTCCTTAGATTAATCAGGTGATCAATCAATTGGAAAAAGAAAAAGAAAAAGAAAAAAAAAAAAAAAATTTTTTTTTTTTTTTTTTTTTTTTTTGAAATTAAATTCAAATCTTAATGAATTTATTGTAATCAATAAATGTTATTTTTAATTAATTAAATTCTGTTTTAATTTATCAGTTTTATTTCAGTTATAATTTTCTTTAGGTTGATTTTTAAGAATGGTTTGTGTTTAAATTCGGTTGTGTTGAATT
This sequence comes from Gouania willdenowi, assembly GCF_900634775.1. NCBI lineage: Eukaryota > Metazoa > Chordata > Actinopteri > Blenniiformes > Gobiesocidae > Gouania > Gouania willdenowi. The sequence goes on along the minus strand of NC_041054.1, from coordinate 31,966,624 downwards.
TAATTACCTTAATTAAAACTGGTTTAACTTTTATTAAACTTATTTTAATTAATAAATCCTTCTTAAATTAGTTGCTTTCATTTAATTAACTTCCTAATCAATTTAATTGTTTTTAATCAAATTGATTTAATTTTAATCACACTGGATTAATCATTTAGTAAAATGTGTATTTTACTTTAATCATTAGTTTATTTATTTAAACTGTTTTAGTTTAATTATTTTTTCAAATTGGTTTAAATCTTGTTAAACCTTGATTTTAGTGCGTCACTTGTATTTAAATGAGTTACCTTAGTTTTAATAAGATTACCCTTTTAATGGCTTAACTTCCGTTTAGTTATGGGCCTTGTGTGTGCGTGCGTGCGTTTCTGAGAGATGACAAAATCAAATCTAGCACATTTAAAACCACACGATTTCAGCAAAGTGACGGTAAAGACAGCTGTATCGATGCACAGTTGTCAAGCAAAACGTGTCTAAAGACACGCTGTAACTTAGATGTGTTTAAAGTCTCACTGGGCACGATAGGTTAGCTTGATGCTAACCGCTTAGTAGCAGGCTGCTGCTGCTAGGCTGAGGCTCTCGTTAGCCTGTTATTCGCGAGCTCGCCACGAGGGGCAGTCGCGTCTCAAAAAGGGACAGGAAGGCCTGTCTTTGTGTATGAGCGGTGGCTTGACACATTTGCTTCCGGTTTCCGGAGCGTTACCCACGTGTTCCAACCACAATGAGCTAACATGAGCTAATACAACGATAGCTTGTCCGTTTTAAGGAACGGAAGATTCAGACGACTTACTCTTTGTTTGCGTCGGTAGATACCAGAGTTTCAGAGCTCTTCGGGGTAGCAAAGTCCTAGTTTGCACTGTCTGCGTATCTTTTCCTTTTATACGGGATTTTCCCGGTTCTGGCAACTTACTGTTTACCTCTGACGTCACAGTCACTGACGGCGCAGTGATTAATTTTAACTTTTTCTTTTGGCGCGGCGGCCTTTCATAACATTAGCGCTTTAAACACAGAGACACGGCGGTCTTATTTATTCAGTTTCTAAGCATTAGCGCGGCGGCTTTGCTTAGAATAAAACATTGGTCGGGGCTCGGCGGCTTCCGAACCAATCTGGCAACACGAGTGTTCAGTTTTTAGACCGGCTTTTGATTCCAATGATTATTCATTAACGCTGTGTTTATGGCTTCAGCTGGTCCCATCTGGGGGTGCCAGAAATTATGTAGGAAGATGAGATGAGTTATTATTAATGGGTTATATAACTAAGAATATTAATTATGATTATTAATATTACTTCAAATTTGCGGGGTGCCACTCCTTTTAACAGGAGAAATATGTCTAAGTTTTTAGACTAAACTCATCAATGTGAAACCAGGGAAAAGTGAATTCTACCAGACATCTACACCATCATCACAGCTTTAATGAATCAGAAGAATCAAATATTATGTTTAACCTTTTATTCAAAAGTCAACAATTAACACAGTCAAAATATCAATTGAAATGGGATAATTAAATCATGATAAAATGCATTTCTAGGCTAATAAAAGTGAGGATTATATGTAATAAGGTGAAATCACTAATCTAGGAGAATGCTAGTCTACTAAATATTGAATAAAAATGCAGGATACATATTCAATAATAAAATCATAAAATCAAAGAATAAAATAGAGAGCTCATAACAAAGAGAGGAGGACGGACAAGGGGGAGACGAACAAACATGAATGAGATGTACTGTGTGTGTAGCAAGTTGTTAATGCGTGTAAGTTTGTAGTTATGGAAATATGTATGTGATCTATTGTAGATGAAAGTTGCTGATGAGAGTTCATTCTTGTACCTTGAAGATGTCAGGGTTGGACCTGGAGGTGCTGTTTGAGCAATGCAGCAGGACGTGCCACCGTTGGTTCTGTTTCGGTTCAACAGAGTGTAGCCCCTTCAGCCGATCCGGGCGGTTAGGCCTTCGCAGCTGGCTTAGAGAATGGCTCTTGGCTAACCCCAACGGGTCGCGGGCCGGGCTTCCTTTCGGCTGTTACGCACGTCACTAGATGCTGTATTCGTCCGAACCAAGCAGCTGTGGTTTCCAAAATCTAACTGTTTCAACTAAAAATAAAATGAAATAAATGAAAAGACTGGAAACATGAGGGAACACGTGTGAGCATGAACGCCCGCGTCCAAAACTGAAGTTAGGAACGGCGTTCTTCCTTTTAAAAGCTTATCTTTGGGGTTTGCCTCCTGAAGAGGGAACTCCGTTGATTGGTTTAAAGTTGCCAGCATCTCAGCTGGGTGCCTTTGGGTGTGTCTTGGGTGTGTGTAAGTGTAAGACAGAGACAGACAACAAGGGATGATTCTAAACATAAAAGAATGCCTAATAATTAATTCCACATATTTCAAAACATCTTTTCAACATCATATCCTGAAATATCATGTATTACGAAAGAGTTTGATACCAAACACGACTAGGAAATAGCCTCGAATCACTTTAGGAACTAATTAATGCATTTTACCTGTAATTACTCATAACATAAATGTCAAAAATCATGTTATGCCTCCTCTTAACTATACGGTTGCAGTAAATACCTCAAACTAACTTTTGTGATGTTTTTCTGGTAATTTTAAGCACTTTTAAATGATGAACACTTTAAAATAGCTTTCTGTTGTTATTAAATTACATGACACGAGTGCAGACACATTTGCAATTTCAATTACAGTAGAAATCATTCCAAAAATGTTTTCATTTGTAACTTTTCAGTCCAACACATGTCCTTTGTTCTCATTTGAGCAGGAGAACTGGGGTTATTCCATTGTCCTGTGTAACCATTGGTTTGGGTTCGGGAGGTGACAACATCTGCAGGGGGTCAAAGGGGTCATTGGGACAGTTCTTTGATGTTACAGCATCCAGAGGTATCTGTTCGACAAAGGGGGAAGGAGAGGGATGTTCTTCTTTTGATCGTAATGTAGCAGGGAGGTGATAACAGGAGACGACTGTTCTGGATTCTCCCGTTCCTTTGTTCGGGCAGGAAGGGGAGACGGCCCCCCTTGGGGCACGTTTGCATTGCACAGCAGGAGGTAGACTCTCTGACTCCACGGACTGGTGAAGCCAGTGTTCTAAGTCAGGGCAACTTGGGGTTTTAGTTCCCTACACAGCCAAGATTGGCAACACCAAGTGCAATATTGAAACAGAAGTGGTCCCAGTTAATATCCCCCTGCTTTTGAGTAGGACATCTTTAAAAAGGGCTGGAACTGTTCTGGACATGGAAAATGACAGTGCAGTGATGTTTAATCAAACTGTCAAACTGGACTTTACGAGCTCAGGACATTACTGTGTGAACATAATGGATAATGAGAGCAAATGTCCTACAAATGCTAATCAGATATTAGCAACTACTGAAGAAGAGGAAGAAGTGCTTACAAACACAGACAAAATGAACACAAACGAGAAGATGAAAGTTTTAGAGAAACTACACAAACAGTTTGGACATGCTTCTGCTGACAAGCTACAAAGACTTTTGAGTAGTTCTGGCAATAAAGATAAAGAGTGCATTAGCTTACTACAAAAAGTCATAGGTCAGTGTGAAGCGTGTCAAAAATACTGCAAGACCAAACCTAAACCTGCTGTCGGCTTACCACTGGCTTCAACATATAATGAGACTGTTGCTGTAGATCTACACGAACTTGAGCCAGGGGTGTGGTATCTACATGTTATTGACCAGTTCACTCGATTTAGTGCAGGAAGTGTCCTGACCACCAAGAGGTCTTCTGAAATAGTAAAACATTTTATCCACGATTGGATTAGTGTTCATGGCCCACCACAAAAGTTGTTCAGTGACAATGGAGGTGAGTTTAATAATGAAGAGGTGAGAGACATGGCTGAAAACTTTAATATTGAAGTAAAGACAACACCCGCCTACAGCCCTTGGAGTAATGGACTGTTAGAGCGCCATAATCAAACTTTGACTGAGATTATACTAAAAGTGAAAGCCAATACAGGATGTGACTGGAGCACTGCCATGGACTGGGCTCTCATGGCAAAGAACTGTATGCAAAGTGTCCATGGTTACAGTCCACATCAGCTCGTTTTTGGGCAGAATCCAAATTTACCCTCTGTGTTGATTGACAGGGCACCTGCTCTAGAGGGCACCACAAAAAGCGAATGGGTTGCCAAACACATTTCAGCTCTGCACACCGCACGGAAGGCCTTTACAGAAGCAGAGTGTTCAGAAAGGATACGTAGAGCACTAAAGAAACAGGTGCGTCACAACAATGAAAGGTATGAACTCGGAGACAAGGTATTTTACAAACGTGTGGACTGTGCTGAGTGGAAAGGACCAGGAGTGGTCATTGGGCAGGACGGTGTCGTTGTTTTTGTTCGACACGGAGGCACCTGTGTCAGAGTTCACCAACTCAGGCTGAGGAAGGTCACTCAGGACCATGTGGATCCTCTGATTATCTCTGAGAAAGAAAATGGTGATAAAAAACACAACACATGTGACCTAACTGAGTATACAGAAGAGACAAGTACAGAAAACATTGACAATGATCCACTGGATGCTCCTGAGAATGGGAATGCTGAAAGACAAGATGCTGGAAATGTAAATGTGAAGACTGGTCAAATTGTGACATTCAGAAATGGGGAGAGTGGTGCCTCACAAAAAGCAAAAGTGTTAGGACGTGCCGGAAAAGCAAAAGGAAAATACAATAATTGGTACAACTTGGAGCTGCTTGAGCCTGCTGAGAGGGCAGGTAACAGTGAAGCAGTTGATCTATCACAGTTGAAGGATCTCCAAGTTCAGGATCAGACACAAAACGCTGATGCATGTGAGGATGTTTTTATCACAAAGGATGTGTCATTTGATGAAGCAAAAATCAGTGAAATGAAAAGCTGGATACAAAATGATGTGTTCGAGGAGGTTGAGGACATAGGACAAACGTGCATCTCCACTCGATGGGTGTGCACTCTGAAAGAGACAGACAATGGACTAGTACCAAAAGCCAGGCTTGTTGCACGTGGATTTGAGGAGCTACAAGTTTCTGAATTGCAAAAAGACTCTCCAACCTGTGCCTCAGAGTCCC